>NC_088806.1:13145491-13265491 GCF_011386835.1 Chrysemys picta bellii | reverse complement strand
GTGCCATCAAGGATAATGGAGGCAAGTTTACATCTGTCATTTTCAAAGAGGTGTTGGAAGCGTATGTATGTACCTCTTTTGGTCGCCCTTTTTTGCCTCCAGGATTGGCCCTTTCCACTTTTTGGCTTGCGGCCCCTTGTGTTCCCTTTTTTCTTGTGCTTATGCTCATGTTCTGGTGCTAGGAAGGAAGAGAGAACATCAATGGAAGTAGTCTCAACAAGCGATCTGATATTGGGGTCCCCCGCAACCCATGCGCTAAGAACTTCCGCTTCAAATTTCTCAAGGCCCTGGCGTAGAGGTCCTTGATTGTTGGCCCTTAAGCGGTTAGCAATTGTGCGCATATAGCTGTTCTCAAGCCCAATAGTGGAGATGGGCGTTTCAGATCGTACTTCCAGATTGTGTTTCTGTGCTCCAGGTCCTGAGTCAGCAATCCCAGATGTTTTCTTTCTGTAGAGGTTAAGCAAGCGTCGTTTTTCACTTACTTGTTTCGCAGTTTTGGTCTTTATTGCCTCAGCAATTAACTTGTTAATGTACTTTTCGCCCGAGTACATATTGTCAAAATCGGTAAGGAGCAACTCTTCCTCGGCCGACCAACAACTTTTGTGTTTTCCACGCTGCGAGTTTTGTTTAGGTTGACTGGCTAGGATTCTCTCTGCGTTTCGTACCACCGGGTGGGCTCGTCTCTTATGTTGAGAGAGGCCTGATTTAGTGCCAAACCGCCTGGCACATACCTGGCACCCAGTGGCTTCCTCCAGCACATTAACCTGTATCTGAACTGTTTAATGGATAAATTACCCTGTGCTATTTGCTTTGAAAGCAAGCTGTGATCGACAAGTGGAGGGTGGTTTGCTTACAGGGAATGAGTCAATCAAGGGGGAGGGTTTTCAACAAACAGAGCTTTCACATGGTAGCCTGGCCAGTCATGAAACTGGTTTTCAATGCTTCTCTGATGTGCAGCGCTTCCTAGTGTGCTCTTCTAATAGCTCTGGTGTCTGGCTGCGCATAATCAGCGGTGAGGTGATTTGCCTCAGCCTCCCACCCCGCCATAAAGGTCTCTCCCTTACTCTCACAGAGATTGTGGAGCACACAGCAAGCAGCAATAACAATGGGAATATTGGTTTGACTGAGGTTTGAGTGAGTCAGTAACGTGCGCCAGCGATCCTTTAAACGTCCAAATGCACATTATACTACCATTCTGCACTTGCTCAGCCTGTAGTTGAACAGCTCCTGACTACTGTCCAGGCTTCCTGTGTATGGCTTCATGAGCCATAGCATTAAGGGGTAGGCTGGGGCCCCAAGGATAACTATAGGCATTTCAACATCCCTGTGAGGTTATTGATATAATCTGGGACCATATAGATCATTGTTGCAACCAAGGTCCTGTAGTGGCACGCAAATCTTGTATAAAGGGGGTCAAATGGGGTGTCTAAGACAAGGTTCTGGTTTACTGGTTATGATTATGCTGTCTATATGTGTGTATCACTTTTGTAGTTGAAGTTATGAATATTGGCTCTATACTGTCTGTATTTCAAACTTATGCTATGCTGCTGGGTGACATCCCAGACAAACTGGTGTTAGCTCTGCCTAGCCTGTTTGATGGCCCATTAAGGACCATCAGCTATACAATGGACCCATTGAGAGAAGGCAGATACGCCTTGTAACTCAGCAAAGTATGCAGGGACTGGCCCATGTGACTCGAGACTCCATGTTGCTGTAACTTTCCACAGTAAGAACAAAGAGGTGTTCTTACACCTGGAAAAGACTATATAAGGCTGATGCCTCATCTCCATCTTGTCTTCAATCCTGCTTCATACCTCTGGAGGAACTTTACTACAAGCTGAAGCTTTGAACAAAGGACTGAGGACCCATCCCAGCGGGGGATGTATTCCAGAGACTTGATTTGAACCTGCAGTTTATTCCATCGCTGCTGCAAGCCTGAACCAAGAACTTTGCCATTACTGTATGTAATTGATTCCATTTAACCAATTCTAACTCTCATCTCTATCTTTTTCCTTTTATGAATAAACCTTTAGATTTTAGATTCTAAAGGATTGGCAACAGCGTGATTTGTGGGTAAGATCTGATTTGTATATTGACCTGGGTCTGGGGCTTGGTCCTTTGGGATCAGGAGAACCTTTTTCTTTTACTGGGGTATTGGTTTTCATAACCATTTGTCCCCATAACGAGTGGTACTGGTGGTAATACTGGGAAACTGGAGTGTCTAAGGAGATTGCTTGTGAGACTTGCAGTTAGCCAGTGGGGTGAGACTGAAGTCCTCTTAGTCTGGCTGGTTTGGTTTGCCTTAGAGGTGGAAAAAACCCCAGCCTTGGGCTGTAACTGCCCTATTTGAGCAATTTGTCCTGAGTTGGCACTCTCAGTTGGGTTCCGCCAGAACCGCATCGTCACAGTGGCGTAGTCGTGCTTGGATCCACAGAACCAGGTCAATTAAGCTTTGGATCAGAACCCCACGTTATCCAAATTTGAATTTTGGGATTGAGAGTTTGGTTGGTTAAAGAGCAGTTGCAATGGGTGAGCAAAGAGCATATGAGGGCCTTGACAAAAAAGCCCTGAAAGATTTGTGTTCAGAAAAGGGGATAAGCTTTAGAAAGAAAGCTACAAATCAAGAACTGAGAGATCTGTTAATGGCCAGTGATCAGAAGGCAGAAGCAATTGAAAAGCAAAAGGCAGCAAGTAAACTTCAACTTGAACATGAACAAAGACTGGCAGAAATTCGATTGCAGGAACTAGAAGCTGAGGCAAAAGTGCAAAGATTTCAGCTCCAAGTCAGAAAAGCAAGGGAAGAAAAGCAGAAATTGTATCCTCTTGAAAGTCCAGTTTATAACAATGTTGGTATGTTGTATAACTCTGAGCAGTTGTCTGGGTGTAACCAAATGTACCCCAATTCTGCCACCTTTTATGTAAATGCTTTTACTGTGTGTTCAGTAAAGGGTGACTCCATAACTGGTGCCAATGCTCTGTATGGGAGTGGTAATGAAAGATTCACAGAGAATGTAAAAGTCAATGGTAAAAGCTGTGTAGGGCAAATTATGGCTTCTAACATCACTCTTGTTAAAGCAGATCTTGTCAAAGAGGAAGATTATTTACCAAATCAGAGTGTGAATGTTGTAGTCCTCTATGAGTTTACTGTCCGTGTGCCTTTAGCCAGAATCCACCTTGAATGGAATGGTGCTAAGCATGAGGTTATAGCTGGTGTAAGGAAGTTATTGCCTAAGGATCTTTTGATTGGGGAAAATGTTAAAGCTTTGTTCAGTCCAGGTGGTCAGTCACAGGACAGGAATGATCTTAAACCTGTGTCTATTGTGGGCAATGATTTGCCTGGGGAGGGTTGCTCCAAAGGTTTGTCTGAGAAGAGCTATTTGTCGGTAAATGAAGTTTCTGAATGTCGGTCTAGTGTCTCAGAAGTGAATCTGGAGTTGAATCAAGAGCAGCAAAATCTTATTGGGCAGGAAAATGTTTCTCTGGAGCAGACTAAAGAGGATGGTCAGGTGGAAACCCTAACTGAGGAAGGAAAGGGTGGATTTTTGATGGGTGATGCTTTGGTGGCTAGTACAGCTTGTAAAAGTGAATCTGAAAAGGGTAACTGTGATTTGCTGGCAGTGGCTCAGTGTAGTAAAAAGAGCAGTTTATCTGCTGGGAGTGGCAAGGTGCCTGGTAAGGAAGCTGCCCCACTCTCCCAGTCTTTGTCTGTAATCAGCCCTGTGTGCTGGGACAAAGGAGAGGAAGGCAGGAAAAGTTTGGAGGAGCCAAGGCGGCCTTGTGAGCTGATGGCTTTGTCTAGTCAGCAGTTTGGGAAGGCAGGGAGAGGGGAAGATGAATGTCCCTATACCTTACCTGTTTCCTGTGTGGAGAATAGTGACAGTGAAGGAAATGTGCCTGTGTCTGTCAGGGGTATTGACTTGCCTATGGAGGAAGCTACCTCAGTCTCCAAGCAGTTGTCTGTGAACAGCCCTGTGTGCTGGGACAAGGGAAATGAAATCCCGAGCTATGTGTCTGGTAAAAAAGGTGTCTCCAGCTCTTCTTTGTCTGTGGAGCAGACAGAAGGTGCCTTTCAGCCTGTGATGGTTGAGAATAGTGCAGTTGTCTCAAAGTTGGTTCTGAATTCAACTAAAGCCCAAGAAGGGAATGGCCCTAAGTCTGTGTCTGCTGGGGAGAATGGCACTGTAACTAAGTTGCATACAGTTAGTGTCTTAGCAAAATCCCAGAGACCAGACAATTTTGGTGCTTGTATTTTGCCTATTGCTAGTGTGTGGTTGGTAAAGGGTGTAGCTACACGGTCTAATCAGGGTAATACCCTAGCCGGGGCACATGGAGAGCATGCAGGTGATTTGGTTGTGTTACCTACTGATGGTGTGGAAACTTGTAGCAAGAAGGAAAGGATTCCTAAACTTGTGTGTGGCAAAGGAAAGGGAAATGTTTCTAACCTTTCATCTAGGAAGTCTATGGGTTTGCCTGAAAGGGGATTGTGTAGAAATCTGCCTGATGGGCCAAAGGAGATCCTGGATGTAAGTAAGACCCAGAAAAAGTCTGTTGTTGCTCAGGAAAGTGTTCCTTTAGAGCAAGCCCTAGGTGAAGAGGGTAAGGGCAGAATTTCTGTGAGGGGTGATTTGCTGCTTAAAAAAGCTCCTGGGGAAAGGAATCCTCATGGTAATTTGTGCAAGCAGTTCCCTGCAAATGAAGGGTGTGAGAGTAATTTAATCAAGGAAGTTTCAGTTCCTAACAGCCAGAAATTTTCTGTTGTGAATGGATCCACTGACTTTCCTTTCGAAAGATCCAGTGTGGGTAGCTTTGAGAAGGTCTCAGATGGAGTAAGAGCTGTTAAGAAAGTTGAGCAGCCCTATAACCGAGTGGCTGTGTGTGGCCAGCTTGTTGGGAAGACAATGGTGTTGGAACAGGAATGTCTCCATTCTAATTCTTTAAGTGAGCAGTCTGTGCTTCAGGGTCTGAGGACAGAATTGGTTACTGGTGTTTCAAAGCAGAACAGTTTTATGGCTAAATGCTTGAGGATGCAGGGGAGAGCAAGCAAACTCTCACCCTCAGACTCTTTGGATTTGTGTGGTATCTCTTTAAGACAGAGTCCAGCCTTGGAAATGATAACAGTTAAGGATATGAAAACTGGTGGACTGGCTTCTGTCTGTGGTAATGCAAATTACTTGTCTGGCTGGGAGGGGAAGGACTTGTTAATAGCTGTTAGCACAGAGAGCCCACCCCATCAGCCAGTAGATTCTGTTAAGCAAGAAAAATCAGGGTGTGATCCTGCGGGACAAGGAGGAAAGAGAAAACTGAATTTTGCAAAGGAAAGCCACAGGTTAACCCTAAAATGCCCAAACTCCAATGGTATTGAGCCAAAGGTGTGGCATGACAACCATGATTGTAGATGGACACTTGCAATGGATTTGTTGTTAATGCTAATGGTAATTTTGTAACTGATGTGTTGCTATTACCAAGAACTGTAAGAATGTATAATGTTCCTAATCTGTTGGAAAATCCCTTGAACATGTTAAAAGGAATACATGAGAACACACTTTATGTTAAAAGGCCTTGCTATACTAATGTTTCATAGTTGATGCCTGTAAACAGTATTGGAACTTTTCACAGGAGAAAAGACATTCCAGACCTAATGTACTGTATGAGAAGGGAAACTAAGGCACACTACCATATTGCCTTCATGGCTAAATGCCAAGATTCCTGTACTATGAACATCATTAATATCTGCATTTATTTGATGTTAATTGGGTTCCAAACATTTGCCCGAGCTTGTATGGATAAAGTAGCTGTTTTCTTTAGCTCTTGGCAAGGTCACATGAGACATACAGGAACCATGCTGCAAGAGCAGATCCAATCCACTATTGTTCTAACCAAGTTTTACCTTGTTTGTAAAGAGGTTCAATCATGTTGTTGAACACAATTTTGATAAACCATTTCGGTTGTTCTTTAGCCAGCTAAGCCATAGTGAGATAAACCCAAGGATGGGGAGCTCTTGGGATGCAGTCAGTGATGTTTGTGTCATCCCTTCCTGCATCAATTTTGCGTTGGGGGTGTGACGTTATTGATATAATCTGGGACCATATAGATCATTGTTGCAACCAAGGTCCTGTAGTGGCACGCAAATCTTGTATAAAGGGGGTCAAATGGGGTGTCTAAGACAAGGTTCTGGTTTACTGGTTATGATTATGCTGTCTATATGTGTGTATCACTTTTGTAGTTGAAGTTATGAATATTGGCTCTATACTGTCTGTATTTCAAACTTATGCTATGCTGCTGGGTGACATCCCAGACAAACTGGTGTTAGCTCTGCCTAGCCTGTTTGATGGCCCATTAAGGACCATCAGCTATACAATGGACCCATTGAGAGAAGGCAGATACGCCTTGTAACTCAGCAAAGTATGCAGGGACTGGCCCATGTGACTCGAGACTCCATGTTGCTGTAACTTTCCACAGTAAGAACAAAGAGGTGTTCTTACACCTGGAAAAGACTATATAAGGCTGATGCCTCATCTCCATCTTGTCTTCAATCCTGCTTCATACCTCTGGAGGAACTTTACTACAAGCTGAAGCTTTGAACAAAGGACTGAGGACCCATCCCAGCGGGGGATGTATTCCAGAGACTTGATTTGAACCTGCAGTTTATTCCATCGCTGCTGCAAGCCTGAGCCAAGAACTTTGCCATTACTGTATGTAATTGATTCCATTTAACCAATTCTAACTCTCATCTCTATCTTTTTCCTTTTATGAATAAACCTTTAGATTTTAGATTCTAAAGGATTGGCAACAGCGTGATTTGTGGGTAAGATCTGATTTGTATATTGACCTGGGTCTGGGGCTTGGTCCTTTGGGATCAGGAGAACCTTTTTCTTTTACTGGGGTATTGGTTTTCATAACCATTTGTCCCCATAACAAGTGGTACTGGTGGTAATACTGGGAAACTGGAGTGTCTAAGGAGATTGCTTGTGAGACTTGCAGTTAGCCAGTGGGGTGAGACTGAAGTCCTCTTAGTCTGGCTGGTTTGGTTTGCCTTAGAGGTGGAAAAAACCCCAGCCTTGGGCTGTAACTGCCCTATTTGAGCAATTTGTCCTGAGTTGGCACTCTCAGTTGGGTTCCGCCAGAACCGCATCGTCACAATCCCCAACGGTTATTTTCTGGTCCAGGAAGTAAATCCCTTGCTGCAGCCGTTTAAACAGAGTAGTGTTCCTGCAGATGCGAGCGTCATGAACCCTTCCCAGCCATCCAAAGTTGATGTTGCTGAAACATCCCTTGTGATCCACCAGTGCTTGCAGCACCATTGAAAAGTACCCCTTGCGGTTTATGTACTGGCTGCCCTGGTACTCCGGTGCCAAGATAGGGACATGGGTTCCATCTATCGCCCCACCACAGTTAGGGAATCCCATTGCAGCAAAGCCATCCACTATGGCCTGCACATTTCCCAGATTCACTACCTTTGGTAGCAGCAGCTCAGTGATTGCTTTGGCTACTTGCATCACAGCAGCCCCCACAGGCAGTGGGCGGGGAGAATTCTCTGTGTGTGGACAGAATCCAGTGTGGGGAGTTCATGCTGTGAGTGCTGTTACCGGAGTCACTGCCGGGCAGTGATTGCCACTGAGCTATGTAATGACGAAAGGCGTGTGAATAGGGTGTGGGGGCCTGGCTGGGAGCACCTCGCAGGGATGTGGAAAGTGGTGGGAGCGAGAGGGCAGTGTGGTGTTGAGGCAGGTAAAAGTGTGTGTGTGAGTTAGTTAGTCATGGTTGAGATGAAGGGCAAGTTTTATGCTTGGCAGTTTATTACACTGCTCTACAGTCAAAATGCTTCTGAAATAAATGTAATCAAACTTTATTAATTCTAGGTCCCTGAGAATGAAAATGATGCTTAAAATTGTTGATTGGCTCTAGTTTTCAAGATATGCTATTGGGTCAATATATACGACCCTTGACTTGGGAATGGTGGAGGATAAGTGAGTTATAAAGGGAAGGGATCTCAATTTAAACCAGAAATGACTAAAATACATCTTTGACTGGATCTATGAATAAATCTATGACTGGATTTGGACAGTACTTGCTTTTTAGGCAAAACAATGAATGATGCAATCGGAAGCTGGTATTGCGTCATACATGATATGAATTGCATCATGTTATTCCTAGAAGTCATGGATGATGCAATCATAACGAAGCTTACATCACTCTGCTGAACAAATTGCCCTATATCAGCTCTAGAAATCATACAGTGCCGTGCTCTCTTATTTGTCAGTGTTCGATTTTGCAAAGGGACACATTTCTGTTTAGCCAAAGTGAGCAGAGATGCCTCATACTTGTGTGAATAGTGCAGATAACTTCTGCTATGTTTGTGGTGAAGTGACTTTTGCATCACTAAAGTGCAGTATAACCACTATGGTTAAGAAAGCCTATCACCTTTATTTTGGCTGCAAAATTGGAGATCAGGACAAAAGGTGGGCCCCACACATACGCTGCAACACTTGTGCAACAAATCTTCACCAGTGGTTGAACAGGAAAAGGAAATCTATGCCTTTTGCAGTGCCAATGATTTGGAGAGAGCCAACAGATCATACCAGCAATTGTTACTTCTGCATGGTGCCTCCAGTTGGGAAAGGTGTGTCAAAGAAGAAAAAGTGGACTGTGCATTATCCAAACATTCCATCAGCTATACGCCCAGTACCCCACGGAGAAGGACTGCCGGTTCCTGATGCACCAGAATCATTCTCACTTGAGTCAGAAGAGGAAGAGGAAGAAGATGAAACTTCTGGTCCTGAACCATCAATGTCACAGGACCCACATTTTCTCCCATCCTCCTCCTCTGAACCACACCTCATAACACAAGGTGAACTGAATGACCTTGTCAGGGATTTGGAACTGCCCAAGAGTAAGGCAGAGCTGTTGGGCTCCAGACTACAGCAGTGGAATCTCCTGGCAAGTGATGTTAGGGTTTCCATGTTCCGTGACCGTCAAAAGGATCTTGTCCCATTCTTCTTCATGGAAGGTGATCTTGTAGCCTGCAACAACATCGATGGTGTGATGGCAACCCTCAACATCGTTCACGATCCAGATGAGTGGAGACTGTTCATTGATTCATCGAAGACGAGTCTTAAAGCTGTTTTACTGCATAATGGCAATGTTTTGCCATCAATTCCAGTTGGTCATGCAGTCCATATGAAGGAAACCGATGACAACATGAAACAGCTTTTGAGGTGCATAAACTATGACCAACATCAGTGGCAGCTTTGTGGCAATTTGAAGGTTGTTGCTCTCTTGCTTGGTCTGCAGACTGGATACACGAAGTACTGCTGTTTTCTCTGCGAATGGGATAGTCGTGCAAGAGATTCCCGCTACATCAAGAAAGATTGGCCACTCCGACAGTCATTGGAGCCTGGGAGGAAAAGTGTTCAGCATCCACCACTTGTTGAATCAAGGAAGATTTTGTTACCACCCTTACACATCAAGCTGGGTCTGATGAAGAACTTCGTCAAGGCCATTGACAAAACACAAGCAGCTTTCAAGTACCACCGTGGAAAATTTCCAAGGTTAAGTGAAGCTAAGATAAAGGAAGGTGTCTTTGTTGGTCCTCAGATTCGTGAACTTCTTCGAGATGATGCATTTGACCATGCACTGCGTGGCAAGGAAAAGACGGCATGGAAAGCCTTCCAGTTAGTGGCAATAAATTTTCTCAGAAACAACCAGGCAGACAACTACAGGTTGTTGGTGGAAAATCTCCTCAAGGCATACAAAAGCCTTGGTTGCAACATGTCACTAAAGATACATTTTTTGCACTCTCATTTAGATTTTTTTCCACCGAACTGCGGAGCAGTGAGCGACGAGCACGGCGAGCGATTTCACCAGGACATTGCAACAATGGAGAAACGCTATCAGGGCAAATGGAGCCCATCAATGCTTGCAGACTATTGCTGGACAGTGACAAGAGATGCTCCATTTAATGAATACAAGAGACAAGCCAAGAAGCGCCAAGTAGACACTGAATAGGACTAAACTATGTACATAATAGTTTTTTGCCTTTTGTTTCATAATAAATTTTATTTATATAACCCTTTGGCTGATTTTTAAAGTGTTACATAAACAGGACAGGTGAAATATTATCATGTAAAGCAACCATAAACACATGAAAAGACCTAGGTTTACAATTTATGATTAAAACTCTACTATCTACACAATGTATATAGACATAAAATGTAAAAACTTAAATATCTTAGAAACAGTAGCCAATCAGTTGTTTTAATTGTCATATTTGAATTCAGCACATCAAAATACATAATAAATAGCACATTTTATCTCTGAAGCAGAGGACTTCTCAAAAATTGTAGACCAGTGTTATCTGTCTTTATCTGGTGATTTTATTTGCTGGTGTTTTAAAAAATTCTTCCACCACTGTCTAGGTCTGTGCTGGTTTTCTGTATGTATGTCTGATGAGCCTTATAACTGGATGCTTGTCATCTTCAATAAAATTTTTACCCAAAGACAAATCTGACACTGAACTGAGTGAATCCTCGTTCATTCCCTGAGCCCCCATCCTCACTCCACCTATTCCCCCAAGGCCCTGTCCCTGCACCGCCCCTTTCCCTGAGGCACCAGCCCTTCCCCTGAGGTCCTGCCCTCACGCTGCCCCTACCCCCGAGGTCCCGGCCTCACATTGCCTATTCTCCCTAATCCCCACCCCTTTTTCTAAAGTCCTGCCCTGCCCTGCACCACCCCTTCCTCCAAGGCACTGCCCTTGCATTGCCCCTTTTCCCCAAAACCCCGCCCTCACTCTGCCCCTTCCCCCGAGTCCCTGCCCCTGCACCACCCCTTCCCCTGAGGCCCCCCCTCGCACTTCCCCTTTCCCAAGATCCCACCCGGCACCTCTCCTTCATCGAAGGACGCGCCCCTGCACCACCCCTTCACCTGAGGCCCCCACACACTGCCCCTTGCCCCGAGGTCCCGCCCCTCCACCACCCAGTGACCCAGGAGCAGGCCAGACCTGGAGGCGGGAGACAGAAACATGCTTAAGAAAAAGCCTCTGGTCCCAGCCTCCTGCTCTGCCACAGACTTCCCGGGTGCCCTTGGGCACATCACTGAGCCTCTCTGGCTCTCAGTTCTCCCATCTGGGAAATGAGGCTGGTGGCCCTTCTTGCCCTCGCACAAGCCTGGGAGGAGAACTACCCTGCAGATTAGGAAGATGCTCAGATCCTGGGGTAATGGGGGAGGGGCACAGGGGGAGCATATTAGCACCATCATTTGGTATCTGGAGTCTGTTTGGAAACAAAATATTTTCCTGAAGTTATTCCAAACCCTGTATTCAGCCATAACCGTGGGAAATATGTAACAGAGCAGAGTGTTTTTTTCCCATGTAGCCAGCCCCTGACCTGGCACCAGCCTCCAGTTCTGCCCCCTTCCTGCCACTGTGACCCCATCTCATCTCCTGATCCTGGCTGGGTGCCCCCGGCCCCTCATAGCAGGGGTCTGTCCAGGAGAGTGCAGGGGGGTCTCCTTGCAGCCATGAGGGGGTGTCTGGTGGGTGCTGTCACCTCTGCCAGAGACCCCCAAGAAACCCACTAGTTTCCTCCACATGCGGGGAGGGGCTCCTACTTTCTGACTTGAGGGGGAGATTCTGTGATGTCACAGCCCATGGGGGATGGGGTTCAAATCACGAGTCTGAAGTGGAAGGGCAACCCCCTCCCCCGCTCACATTCCGCTAGGGGGCTGGGTGGGATCTCTAGGGAGGGAGACACAGGAAAAAACAACGGCCACTCTGGAACCCAGGAGTCCTGGCTCCCAGTCCCCTGCTTTCACCTCTAGACTCCCCTCAGCTCCTAGAGTCAGGGATAGAACCCAGGGGTCCCGGTGCCCAGCCCCTACCCCACTGTGACCACTAGACCCCACTCCCCTTTTAGACTCACTGCCTCTTCTATCCAACCATCCACCTGTCCATCCCTTTGCTGCAGGTTTTTGGGGTGTCACCCTGCTCTGCACTCCGCCAGTGCAGCCCAAAGCCTTCCCTCCCCCTAACCACATATTGTCTCCCTCCTCATACTGGATCATCTGCTTGCTCCCCCACCCCTCTCGGGGTGCACTGTGGGGTGTGGCTGGGGATTGTGCAACGGCCAAGCACCAGACAACGCAGAATGGAAACCACACACCCTGCCCCGCCCCACCTGAGCTGCCCTCCAGGTATATCGGACCCAGCGCTCTGCACCTGTGCCCTCCTGCCCCACAGGGGCGAGCTTCAGCCCCCGCCACACTCCACAGAGGGGAGAAGGGTCAAGGCAACTAGCTCATTTAGGATGGGGGAATCGCCACCCCTTTTTCTGCACAGCCACTGACCATCAGCAGGATTCCTCCTCCTCCTCCCTCCTGTGCCCCAGTGCGACTCAATCTCCACACCTAGACAGCCGGTCTGTCCTCTGCACCCCAATCCCCCATGCCTAAGCCCCCTTGCCAAAGTCTTGCACCTGGATCCATAGAATTAAGTCTCAGATGTCACTGGGAACTCTCCTTCTTGTGCCCAGAGAGTCTCGGCCCCCCTCAATAGGTGACCTGAGTCTGAGAAACACAGTGTCTGTCGTCTCTAAAGAAGTACTTGGAGAAACTTTTCTTGTGTGACCATGTGGCCTAATGGATTAGGCATCTGACTTTAGATCAGGAGATTGAGAGTTTGAGTCCGTTTGTGGTTGTGCTGGTGCACTTTTACCTTTGTGCTGAAAGTCCTGCTCCCTTCAGGGCTGGAACTGTTTCTTGGCCACTCCGGCCAATGTTCTGGCTTCAGCTAGAGCCCTGGGAAGAAGTTGAGAGTTGGGTGTCACAAAGGCTGGCGCATGAGCCCCACGTGCATCCAATCTAGCCTTTGCCATTTCTGACTTGCCAAAGAAAATGGACGGTTGACCGGGCTAGTGTGTAGAGCAGTTTCCCTCTTCCAAATGTGCGCCTGTCCCTGTGCTTTAGGGGGCTTGCTACATAGCGCCTTGGGAGCCTGGGTGTTTCTCTGCTTCTAGCCAGCTGGGGAAAAGCCTCTTGGGAAAAATCTCCTGACCCACTGCCAAAGTGAGCACCTTGAGTGGGAACGGCCAGAGGCCCCACCAGAGGGGCTGGCCCTGCTTTCCTACCGTTTTCTGATGGTGGCCACAGAGCATCAACAACCGCACAGCATGTTGGTCTGTGGGTGGCCTTCAGTGGGCATTTGGCATGGCAGGGAGCAGGCTGGCCGGGGGTCTTTGTGCCTGTCTGCTGGCCACACATAGGCATGGCACTCCCATCCTCTGAACTGCCAGAAATGTAGAGGCAGTTTGTGCTTGGAAAGCAGAGACACAGGAGAGCTAATGAGACCGAAAAGACATGAGGGTGAGAAAGATGAAGAGAGGACCTATGAAGACAGCACACACTACAGGGACACGGCCTGGTTAAGGGATGTGGAGGCAATTGAAATGTGCTTGGGAGGATGGAGATGATGGACTGAAAAAATGCTGGATTCAGTGAAAGATGAGACCAAATCAGGGAAGTTGAATGGCAGCTCCACATAGGTCATTGGGATCAAACACCCCACCCATGGGCACCTCAAACTGTGCTAGACAGAGAAAAAAGGCAAAGAGGGATCCAGCCCTCAAATGATCCCCTTCTGGGAGGAAACCCCCTGGATCATTAGGACGTGGGCTGGGAATGGAGTGGAAGGTCCCTCAGCACGAGGAGAGAGAAAGGCCGCAGAGCTAGGGACACTCGGCAACACGAGTGAAAGGGCTTCACACCCTGCAGCAGCAACAGCTGGGGGCTGCAGGCTTGGACTGAGCTGCATTGACTGCAGGACAGGAGGCAGGTTAAGACTGAGATCCCTGGGGAATGTCTCCCTCCTCATCTGGTGTTGGTTTAGATTTAAACAATGATGCAGCCTCTGCTCCTGAGTAAAAGCACCAGAACCTTGGTAGAAGTGGGGGAGCCACGAGGCCCTGCCCGTCTCCAAGGCCCCACGTCTCCTCTTCCCCTGGAGGCCCTGCCTCAAGCCAGGACAGAAGCTGAAGCCAGGCCATGGTGAAAGCCACCTAGGGAGTCCAAGCCACTATGTGGAGCTCCAAACCCTCCACCTGCCCTGGGTTAGGGGCCAGGGTGCTGAAGAGTCTGTGATCATCAGCTGCTCAGCCAGGAATGCAGCTATAAGGCAACCCAAAGGATGGAAGGCATCTCTAGCTGAACTCTTAAGTTTAATAGCATGGGGCCACCTGGAACAAAGATCTCCCTTGAGCAGGCATGAGTAACCAAGCAGGAGGGAAGAGAGAGACTCTTGTGCAATTGGGATGCTGAGCAGCAGGGTCTCCAGGGCTTTGCAGCAATCTGACACAGCTCCAGAAGATCCAACCAAGCTCTGAACTCGGATTCAGAGTCCTGAGGGCTGACCATTACACCACAGGACCATCTGGCTCTGGCACTTCTGCATAACACTTGTAACCACCAATATTGTCCACCGCACTCCTTGGTTCTCCTCACGGGGAACCAGCTCACAAAAAAAGAGTCAGGAGCTGGTGCCAGCACATCCTGCATCTGCTGTGCGAAGAGAAAATTGCCTCCAGCTCAAGGCCCAGTTGCAAACCCCTGGCTGAATTACAGGCTGTCTTGGAAGCTCACTGCACAATGCTGTGCCCACAAATCCGTATCCCAGCCACAGGTGTGCTTCAATATAATCTAAATAAGAGCCATGGGGAAGGAAGCAGACAGGGTTAAAACCTGTGGTGCTTATGGCCCAGCACATGCATTGACCTCCCCTCAGGCAGGGGACTTATATGCCCTATATCACTACACCCTATAGCCTGGATTTCTGATGACCCCAGACCCAACTGGGGAGCCGCTGTTGCAGTCCCTCTATGGAAGGAGTGGGAGCCATACTCTCCAGTGGTAATATTTCCGAGGTGGATACAGACTCTATGACTCAGGAAGACTGGGGCTTGGCTCTGCATCGCCCCTATCAGGAAGAACAGAGGATGAGGGGGGCACAAGAAGGGCAAAAAGGTGACAAACAGGGACAGGAGAGATTTTCTTCTTGTTGCAATTCATCAAAATCTCATCCCTGAAAAGCTCCAGATTGGGGGAAGCTCAGCCCACCAACCACTCAGTGAGCTACATAGATACAGGGCCACCCTTACCCATACGCAAGCTACACAGCCGCGTGGGGCATCAGGAAATTTAAGGCACCAAATTGCCCCAAATTTTCTGGGGCCCTACACAGCTGCGTGCTGCTCCAGAGGCCAGCCTGATCCCCCGGCAGGCTGAGCCGGCCAGGAAAGCTGCCCCTGCCACTGCTCCTGCCTCTTCCCCAAAGCTCCTGCCCCTGCTCCGCCCCAGCCCCGCCCCCTCGCCACCACTTCCCCTGAGCTACATCCCGGTGGACTGTATCAGGGATCAGGTGTGTCCTGTACTCACAGGGCAGTGGGAAGTGGAATGACACGGCCCCAGCCTGCTCTGCTCCACCGGCTCCCAGCCGCACCCTGGTGAGTGCTGGGGGGCGTTTCCCTCCCACCCCCCAAGTTCCAAGGCTGGGAGCCAGGGGAGCAGAGTGCAGCAGGCTGTGGCCAGATCACTCCACTTCCCGCCGCACCGTGAGTGTGGGATCGGGCCAGCCCTGCAATTACCGGATGGCGGGAAGTGGCGTAAGCTGGCCCCAGCCCCCTCCGCTGTGCTGGCTCATGCTGGGGGGCAATTTCCCCCCATCCCCATGGAGGCCTGGGACCAGCCGCCCTTCCCCGTGGGGGGAGGAGCTGTGTAGGGCACCAAAATGTCTTGGGACGACCCAGCATAGATAATTTTTCCACAGGGACTGATGGCTGTTAGAATAGAGATATTCAGGCTGCCTGTACAGGCCTAGAGTTTAAGAACATTGGTGTACATGTATCACTTAGCTAGTGACAGGAAAGAACCTGCTTCTTTAGCTGGTGCCTGGAGCCGGCCCTGGAGGCAGCCATAAGCTGGGAAGCAAACGGTCTCATCCTCACCTCCCAAACCAGTCACACTGAAATAAGGGGCTATTGGGCTGTTAGGAAGACGATCCTGTCCCGATAGCGCCCATCACCACCAGACAAAGAAACAAAACTTAAGAGAGCATCCGGTCTGGCAAGAAATCCCTTCTCAACGGTTGTGCTTGTGAAACCCTCATTTCTTTAGGTTTTATCTTTGTGGTCCCCACTTTTCTATTGTCAGTCTGTCAGGTTCTCTAATTGTTTCTGTCTGCTGTAGAATTAATTTTGCTAGGTGTAAGTTAATTAGGGGAGTGGGATATAATTGGTTAGAGAATTATGTTACAATATGTTAGGATTGTTTCGTTAAATTTCAGTAAAATGATTGGTTATGGTATAGCTGAGAATATTACTATATAAACTGGGGTCAAACAGGAAGTGGAAGGGGAAATTGGAATCATGCTTGCTAAGGGGGGAATGGGAATACGGAACGGGGAACAGGGACACAGACAAGGCTCTGTGGCGTTAGAGCTGGGAAGGGGGACGTGGGGTAAACGCTCTGTGGCATCAGAGCTGGGAATGGGGACTCAAAGATTCATAGACTTTAAGGTCAGAAGGGACCATTATGATTGTCTAGTCTGATCTCCTGCACAACGCAGGCCACAGAATCTCACCCACCCACTCCTGTAACAAATCCCTGACCTATGTCTGAGCTATTGAAGTCCTCAGCTCGTTGTTTAAAGACTTCAAGGTGCAGAGAATCCTCCAGCAAGTGACCCGTGTCCCACACTGCAGAGGAAGGTGAAAAACCCCCAGGGCCTGTGCCAATCTGCCCTGGAGGAAAATTCCTTCCTGACCCCAAATATAGCGATCAGCTAAACCCTGAGCATGTGGGCAAGACTCACCAGCCAGCACCCAGGAAAGAATTCTCTGTAGGGACATGGGATAAATGCTTTGTGGTGTGCGTGACAAGAACCAGGGAAGTGGGTGGGGGAAGGGAAAGCTCTCTAACAATGGCTACCTTGCTCCTCTCCCTCCCCAGGCTCAGGGATCAGAGGATGGGAAGGACTCTAGGCTCTGCTTGAGGCATATGGCACAGGGGCTGTTGGGGGAGAAAGATTCTCACCTGCACTCTGTAAAGGAGATAATAAGTGAAGGGGGAATTTTTGACTCCTCCCCTCCTCAGTGTCCCCTGGGCTGGAATTCTACATTCCACAGGGCCAAACAAGTGGGTGATGCCACTTGGTTAATGAAAACCAGTGTTCTAGGTGAGGCTTGAACTCACACCTTTAGCAAAACTTTTCTCAGCACTGCACTAGAAATAGTGCATGTTAACCCATTGTGCCACTGAAGCACCTGTTGATAATGGCCCCTAGGTTGATAAAGGCAAGGAGTGACCCCAAAGAATTCTCAGTGGAGTTGAGAGCAGGTAGCAACAAGTGTTGGTACTTGGTGGGGTGGATTCTTCTTAAGGCTTCCAGGCATCATTTCACCCTTCTGTTCTTTTCTGTGTAATAACAGAGCTGAATAAGACTCAATGTAGAGTCTTGCTGTAGAGCAGCAGATCTGAAATCACTGATAACCAGGTCTAAGCATTAGTCCTGTTTTGGGACAGTGTCTCTCATGCAAGAAACTGGCTAGTCTGTGCTAGCAGTGAGGCTCCCTCACTAACAGCTGAAATGAGTGAGAGCTTTATGAAGTGCAGGGACCCACGGGTGCTTGAAAAGGGGGAACAACACCCCAGGACTTTTAAAAATGGGAGGGCTCTGCCTTACCACTTTGTAATGACCGTAAGGGCGAGTGCAGGTGGGGAGGGGGCAGAGAGCAGTGAGTGGGAGGCGGGGTCTTGGGGGGATAAGGCAGCGGGGCCTTAGGGAGAAGGGGTGGTGCAGGGGCATGGCCCCGAGTGGAAGGGGTGGGGCTACTGTTCGGGCTCTGGTGGCTGCTACTTTAAGGGACATCCCAGAGGAGAGAGGGTGGCCAGCAGAGCAGTGACAGGGTGGAATGGCAAGTGACCAGCAATGTGGCCACTCAGTGGAGGGAGAAAGGGGCTTTCCCCCCAGGAGGTGAGAGGTGAACTCTGCAGCTGGAGCTCTGGGTTTTCATTGACCCAGGACAGCAGCTGTGAGTGAAGTGCAGTGAAGGGAGGGGCACAGCCAAAGAGCTATTGGTGTCTGGATTTAGGAGCCCAAGGCAAAAGGCCACTGCCCAGCACACTGTGCGGGAGGGGTTTCCTGCCTCACCACCAAAAGGAGCCCCGTGAGTGGGAATGGTAAGAGACCGCACCGGGGGCTGGCCCTGCTTTCCTAGCATCTTGTGATGCTGGCTGCAGAATGAATGCTGGTCTGTGGGTGGCCTTCAGTGCATGTTTGACATGCCAGGGAGCAGAAAGCAGGCTGGCCGGGTGTCTTTGTGGCTGTCTATTGACCACACATAAGCATGGTGCTCCCCTCCTCTTGCCCCTCACTCAGTTGCTCTGTGGCTTTTAAGCCTTCCCTTGCAGCTGTCAGCACCATCTGCCTCTGCTCTAGGTGCCCAGTGGAGGAAAGGTGTGCTGGGCTCCAGCCTGGGACTCTTCCCCCTCCTGCCTAGCCCTGACTATGAAGCCTGGTCCTGGAACTGCTTTCTTCAAACACCGTGTGGGCAAGAGGAAGAGGGTGGAAACTGTGGGTACAAGGACCAAACTTATGGGTATCAGGTGAAGCAGCGAGAAACACAACCATCAGGTCAACCCGCAGGAATCTCTAGCCATCTGAAGAAGTGAGGTTCTTACCCACGAAAGCTTATGCTCCCAGTACTTCTGTTAGTCTCAAAGGTGCCACAGGACCCTCTGTTGCTTCTAGCCAGACTGTTAAGTTCTACGGCCCCAACCTATAGTGGCCAATCCATTGAAGCAGCCGGACCAAAGACCTATCTTCAGTGGGTGTCAGTCACCGAGCAAGAGGGAAAAAACCTCACTCTGGGGCATCCAGAGACAGGGAAACCAAGCACATTGAGCTCCAGGGCTTTGCAGCAAACCAACATAGCTCTAGGAGGTCCCACTGAGATTTAAACTCAGATTCTAGGATTCAAAGTCCTGAGTGCTGCACATTACACCACGGGACCTGGTGCCATTTCCTTTTTTGGACCCCTGTGACTCTCAGCTGGCTGGCTTGCACTCTGCACTTCTTGCTTCCCACCAGCTGCTTCCTCTCGCATGACTCTCTCTCCTCCTCCAGCAACTATAGTCCTGCTCTACCGGATCCGAGGGTCCTGCTCTGAGTCCCCGCATCCCCCTGCTCTGTCTCTGTTCCCTGCAGGGTGCAAAAATGTCAGGGGAGGCCGCCCTTCCCTTCACTCGGTGGTCCCGTTCATATTGGCCAGCTGCAGACTCATCTCCTGGAACTCGGCCAGCTGTCGCTTGATCTGGTCGTACAGTCACATGCTGACTGGTTCCCCTGTCTGGATGGTCTTGTGGAAATCCCACAGGTGATGCTGCAGGACTTGGCACTGTTGGTTTCTTTAATGTTGTGGTGTTTGCCCGACAGCTGGAACAAAGCCGCCAACTCCACCCTCACCCACTCCCACGAATCCCCATGGTTGCCATAGAAGCCTCGTCCCCCCACCCCTTTTTCTTGGAAGCTCTGGATGTTCAGTTTCCAGTATCCTCTGACGTTCATCAGGGAATTGCCCACATTGAGCATACGGTGAGAGCTGCGTGATCCGAACAGTCCATTGGCACCACCCTGCACTGGGCTGTTGACGTGCTCTCTTTCACGTAAATCCGGTCAATGTGACTCCTTGCCTGTCCCTGCAAAAAGGTGTATCCCAACTGCGGCTGGTGTGAGCTCGGGTCAGAGGAATAGGAGGCTATCGCCCGCCCTCCACTGGTTCCACTATGGAGAAACATGTCCTCTAAGCCGACCTCGCTACAGACCTGCGCCAGGTAGTGCTCATTGTAAAAACATTTCCTTTGATGGTCGGGAAAATGGGACCAGTGGTCCTCAGGCTGGCTAACACAATTAAAATCCCCCCCCAACACCAAACACTGTGCGATCCAGAGAAAGGGAGCCAGTTCCTTCCATTAATCTTTCCTTTCACACCTTAACTGGGGATCATACACAGTAATATAACCAGTGCCATGGAGCACAAAGTCCGCCAGTAATTAGCTCCCTAGTCAGAGCTACACCACCTCTGTACTCACACCGCAAATGTGAAGAACAAGACTCCAACCCCATCGTTCTTCCCTGGCCAGGAGGACCAGAAAGACAGGCCCTTCCCCCAGTCACCCTCTGCCCATCGATCTACCCTAAAGTCATTAATATGCATTTCCTGAATGCCCAACATGTCCAAGTCCACCTGCTCCAAGGCACTGAACATCAAGCGCCTCCTCCTAGGCCCCTGAATCCCTGCCCCACTCCACATGGCCACTTTAACAGATGCCCCTTCCCCAGTACTGCCCTCGCTCAGCTGTGCAGAGGAGCTTTTGTCCCCAGTCCCTTCCCCCTCTGGGACCATCTCCGAGGGCTGCCCTGCCTCACTCTCTTTCCGCCATTTGGATCCACCAATAAGTCATGTGGGAAAGACGGCTCCCGTCTTTCATTGTTAAAGGTCAGGTGGGCCAGGTATGGGCAGCAGCCAACACTCTGTTGTCCTGCTGGGGAGCTCAAAATCAGGGACTTGCCTCAGCTAAAGGTGCGGCTGCGCTCCAAGAGGACAAGCCACCCCTCCACAAAGAGGGATGAAAGAGCGTGCCAAAGCCTGCGATTTAACTAGGAACTTTTCGAGTTTCAGTTTAATGCTCTCCCAACTGAACTACTTCAGCACCTGCACAGCATCTCTTTGGCCTGCTGATTCTCTGTCCGGGAGGTTTTTGCAGCCGTGGGACACAAAAAGGATGTCATTGTGAGCAGCCCATGAAGACAAGACTCACTTTTGCCTGCCTTGCTCAGCTTGACTTGCTTCCTCACCCTGTTCCTGCCTTAGTTCCCGGGTTGACCTGGTGGCGGAAGGGGACTGGGGGCCAGTGGCGCAGGGAGGAAGTTGAGCTGGACCCTGAGCTAGACTAGACCTCTTTCTGTCCCCCCTCCACCCCAGCACCTCCTGCACACCACTGAACAGCTGATCACTGGCAGGCAGGAGGCACTGAAGAGGAGGACAAGCAGCTTGTTGGCAATGCCTGTAGTGGGGGCAGAGCTGGTTGCCAGTCGGAGCTGAGTACCTATTTTTTTTCCTGTTGGTGCTGCATCCCCGTAGCTCCCATGGAGTCTCTGACTTGGCTCCTTTGACATGCTAGAGAGAGGAGCAGCATCCAGGGTTATGGCTTATCTATGGGGCATGAGAGTGGCAGAGGCTTCAGGTGCTGAGAGTTTGCCTGACCCCTCAGGGACACAGTGTGAGGTGGTGTCCCAGGGATCTCTATGAAAGGAGCAGAACAGGATTTACTGGGGTGTGGAGAGAATTTAGAGTGTCTCAGGGATTTGTAGAGAGGTATTGCCCGGATTAGAGACTAGCTAAAACGCAGGCCTCACTGTGAGCAAGATTGGAACCTGCGCAGGGGATCACTTGTTACGTTATGAGTGTGATATAATATCTGAAAGATGACAGGGACAGAAAAAGTTCATCAACTCACAGACTGACCTGACCCATGGACTGGTTAGGAAGATGTGTAAGTGACTAGACCTTTGAAATGCAAATCTGCATTGTTGGAGATCTCAAGGGTCGATGTTTGCTCAGGTCTTGTAATATAAGCGAACAGTTCTTGTCTATTGCTATAGCTTCAATTTAAAGATCAAAGAATGAATATTAACATTTATGATGATACTTGAGTAAAATAGTGTTATTGTCTATATGAAGGTTGTGGTAACCTGTATCTGAACTGTTTAATGGATAAATTACCCTGTGCTAATTGCCAGGATGTTTGGAAGGAGAATTAAGCCTATTGTTTTCTCAGGCCGAAAGGCTGCTGGAAATGTATAAGGATATGATCCTTCTGCATCTCAGATCTGCTTTGGGTTTCAAGAGGGGGAAACTTTAAGCCACAAGGATTGAGATCCCCAGTCATTGACTGGAGCCACCCTGAATATGCACATTGGACTATCACCTATGGACTAGATCTAAAAGGACTTTTGGCAACTACAAGCTCACCTAAATAAAACAAATAAATAAAAAATAAATTAATTGAAGTATCCTATCTCCTAGAACTGGAAGGGACCTTGAAAGGTCATCAAGTCCAGCCCCCTGCCTTCAGTAGCAGGACCAAGTACTGATTTTGTCCCAGATCCTTAAGTGGCCTCCTCAAGGATTGAACTCACAACCCTGGGTTTAGCAAGCCAATGCTCAAACCACTGAGCTATCCCTCCCCACCTCTGCCATGTATCTAAGGGCTGGTCTACACTGGGGGGTGGGGGGATCGATCCAAGATACGCAACTTCAGCTACGTGAATAGCGTAGCTGAAGTTGAAGTATCTTGGAAAAAATTACCTGGGGTCCAGACAGCGCAGGATCGATGGCCGCGGCTCCCCCGTCGACTGCGCTACCGCCGCTCATTCTGGTGGAGTTCCGGAGTCGACAGTGAGCAATATATCGATCCTGGATAAATCAATTGCTACCCGCCTATATGGTGGGTAGTGAAGACATACCCTAAACCTCAAGAAATGAATTCAAGTCTGTACGTATATTGATCTTTTAACCAACATGCTCTCTCTTTCTTTTTTAATAAACTTTAGTTTAGTTAATAAGAATTGGCTATAGCGTGTATTTTGGGTAAGATCTAAGTTATAATTGAACCTGGGTATGGGGCTGATCCTTTGGGACTGGAAGAACCTTTTCTTTTATATGATGAGATAAGATTTTCAGTAATCATCATCATATCTGACAGGTGTGTCTGGACGGAGGCCTGAGGCTGGGTACTTTAAGGGAACAGCGTTGTTTGAACTTCTAAGTAACCAGTGAGGTACTATAGAAGCTGTTTTGTGCTTGCTTGGTAAATCTAAGTATTGGAATATCCACCAGCTTTTGGGGTTTGTCTGCCTCGTATGGTTTGCAGTTCACCCTAATTGAGTGACCTCAGCTGGCTCCCACAGGCAGCACTGTTACAGACCTATTGGATTTCAACTCCAGTGCCTTAACCATTCGGCCATCACAGCTGTGAGCACAACAATGCCCCAGTGCCAGAGAAACTGGTAAATAAACACACTGCCCAGGATTGAAGTAATCTGAAATACAGAATTCACACAGCAAACTTGGCTCCCAAAGCACGGGGGGATTTGGGGTTTGTTCTCTTTGCTTAGCCATGTGCAGTAGCACAAAGATCGCTTTGAAAAGTCTCCCCTCCCACAGAGCGGGAATGGGAAATAGGGTGACCAGACAGCAAGTGTGAAAAATCGGGACGGGGTGGGGGGGTAATAGGAGCCTATATAAGAAAAAGACCCCAAAATCAGGACTGTCCCTATAAAATCGGGACATCAGGTCACCCTAATGGGAAATGATTCTTAACTTGAAGCTTGAGTGAAAGAGGATGTCTAGACCGCAGGGCCAGGGACTGGCCTTTGCTAGAGAAACCAGTGACATATGGAACCAGGCTAAGGAAAATGTTTCCTGGAGTCAATAAGTGGAATAGCAGCAGTATTGTGCTGCAAAATGGCTCACAAAATGTCTTGACAAGGCCAAGGAAGAGTTAGAACAATTACAAATCTACATGGGAGTGAGGGGGTCTCTCAGCGCAGAGGAGGGCTGGAGATTTTCATGGAGGGGAGTTGAGGAGAAACATGAGAGGCTTTTCCTCCAGCAGAGGGAGAGGCTTGGCAGTTTCATTTTTACAAAGTGAAACCCCCCCACACGCACACACACATGTTGCTCCCCTGCTGTTGCTGCCCCAGCTCAAACCCCACTGTCACCCCCAGCATGTGACCTACAGCTTTCTGCTGGAAAAGCCCTTAAATATCAGAGACAAAATCCCCTAGTCCGTCCCTTCTCCCAGCTGAGTCCTCCCACCACAGAGCCTAAAGGAATCCTGACCTAGCCATGGTTGGGGCTCGGACTTAATCCTCAAGACCAAGCGCAGAACTTTCAGCCGGGCACCTTTCGCTCCTTCCTGCCTCCGCCCAAGTGGCAAGGGAGAAATGGATGAGACATGCCGGCTCAAAGACGCCTCCCTCCCTCTTCCCTGTTGGCTGCTGTGACGTTATTAATATGAACTGGGACCGTATAGATCATTGTTGCCACCACTAATCAGGAGAGAGATCTTGGAGTCATCATGGATAGTTCTCTGAAGATGTCCACACAGTGTGCAGCAGCAATCAAAAAAGCCAACAGCATATTAGGAATCATTTATAAAGGGATGAAGAATAAGACAGAGAATGTCTTATTGCCCTTATATAAATCCATGGGACGCCCACATCTTGAATATTGCGTACAGATGTGGTCTTCTCATCTCAAAAAAGATATACTGGCATTAGAAAAGATTCAGAGAAGGGCAACTAAAATGATTAGGGGTTTGGAACGGGGCCCATTCGAGGAGAGATTAAAGAGGCTAGGACTTTTCAGCTTGGAAAAGAGGAGACTAAGGGTGGATATGATAGAGGTATATAAAATCATGAGTGGTGTGGAGAAAGTGAATAAGGAAAAGTTATTTACTTTTTCCCATAATATAAGAACTAGGAGCACCAAATGAAATTCATGGGCAGCAGGTTTAAAACAAATAAAAGGAAGTACTTCTTCACACAGCACACAGTCAACCTGTGGAACTCCTTGCCTGAGGAGGTTGTGAAGGCTAGGACTATAACAGGGTTTAAAAAGCGAACTAGATACATTCATGGAGGTTAAGTCCATTAACGGCTATTAGCCGGGATGGGTAAGGAATGGTGTCCCTAGCCTCTGTTTGTCAAAGGGTGGAAATGGATGGCAGGAGAGAGATCACTTGATCGTTTCCTGTTAGGTTCACTCCCTCTGGGGCATCTGGCATTGGCCACTGTTGGCAGACAGGATACTGGGCTGGATGGACCTTTGGTCTGACTCAGTCTGGCCGTTCTTATGTTCTTGCCCTGACACTGAAAACTCTTCAAGGATATGCATGTACTGTTACCCGTAGTCATGAGTGCGGGCAGCCACAGGGCCACTCCCATGAATTAACAAATACACAGAATTAAGTTTCAACCAATTATTTATTACTGGAATTTTTCCTACTGGGGGCCAGGGTACTGCCGTAGATATGTGGTACTGGAAGAAACAGGGGATGGGGGGTATTCTGGGCAATACATTTTGAACCCCCAACTGGCATCTCTCCAAAACTAAAAATACCTAAAAACCAGCATATTGATAAATCACTGATCACACGTCCACTGCTCCAGGGACTGCACAGGGCAGACTCCCACTCCCATTCTGAAACAGGGCCCGCTGCACTAGAGGCACATGTTAGAGACAGCAGGAACTGTAAGTTCTCCCCCCCCCCCACCACACATACACCCACTACAGATCTGCACAGGGAGCTATCGACACCCATGTCTCCATCACCACAGGACACATGCAAGGTGTCAAGTCTATGAAGGGAGGCTGTAGAAGACCAGGGAAGGAGACATTCCGTGTTGGCCAACACACTGGACAGAAGTAGGAAAAACTCAGCTCCTGTACTCATAGGCGCTGACTTCATAGGTACTTGAGAACTGGCGCACCTATGGAAAAAGTTTATTGGATGCTTAACACCCACTGGCAGCCAGCTCCTCCTACCCCCCCCAGCGCCTCCCACCTGCCCGGTACCCCACCAATCAACTCCTCCCCGACCCTGGGGAGCAACTCTTTCCCCTGGAGCAGCAGTGACACCCTGTGGCCAGTCAGGGTAAGGCACAGAGTGCATCCACGCTGGAGCAGCAGTGACACCCTGAGACCAGTCGGGGTAATACACAAAGAGTGTTTCCCAGAAAGGAGTAGTGACAAGCTGTGGCCAGCAGGGGCAGCACCAACCTCTTCCCAGTGGTGGGGGCTGAGGTGGAGTAGACAGAAGATTGTAGCAGCTGCACCCCCCTCTGGCCATGAGTCCCTGCCACTCTCTGAGGCCCCACCCCCTGCAGCTCCTTAGTGAAGTGTCAGCCCCGCCTCCTCCCCTCTGAGGTCCTGCACCCTGCCCAGGCCAGAGGCCAGAAGCCAGAACCGGCAGGGGTGGCTGCTGCACTAGCTGGTGCCATGGGGTAGCCGCAGTGCTGCCCCATCTTGTCCTCCTGCTGCTTGGGGCTGGGACTGCTCCTCAGCTCCCAGATGCCACCCTTCGACTGCCCCCATCGTGTAAGAGCTGCCTGAGTGGGGGGCTGGGCCGAGCCCCGGTGCCAGCAGGGTCCCCGGGCAACAGCAACAACGGGAAACTGACATCTCCTTGAGAGGGCACAAAGGGCCCTCCCAAGTTTGCCAGGCCCCAGTTAGATGCCAAGGCCTTTCCTCAGGGACTCCCCAAGGCTAACATAACCAATTCTCTCCACAGATAAGAGTCTTTGCAGCCCTCTCTCAATGCTTAACATAAGCAAATTTTTGCAGATCAATGTCTGGTTTCCATTCCCAGGGATGGGCTCAGGGTGGCCGCTCCTTCTTTGGGTCTCCGCCACAGGCTGGCTAGTCTCTCAGCTACCCAATGTCATTAGGAACTGAAAAGAGAAAGTGAGAACACTTGTAAGCTAGGCTGGAACTGGTGCATGGAAGACCGACGAACAGACAGATACGTGTCACCCGGCTGCTGCTCACTGGATCCTCCTTCTTTATTCCCCTCCAGCCTACCCGGGGCCTAAAATGCTCATCACTTGTCGGGTACTAACAGCCCCCAGGTCTCTCCACTCTCTCAGCCCGCAACACCCACGCCTGCACAGAGAGCTCTGGTCCTCTAAAGAAAGGAAGGATTGTTCTCCAGTTTCATACTCAATGTGGTGCCCAGTCGCTCAGGATCTCCAGGCTAGCAGTGTGACTGACAGGAACACAGCTCAGCTGTATTTGTTCACAAGAAGTGTCTGCCTTAGAACAAACCCAAACCCTTGTGGAAGTAGAGAAGTGAGTTACTACAGAGAATTCTTTCCCGGGTGTCTGGCTGGTGGGTCTTGCCCACAAGCTCAGAGTCTAACTGATCACTATATTTGGGGTCAGGAAGGAATTTGCCCCCTGGTCAAATTGGCTGAGACCCTGGGGGTGGGGGTTCGCCTTCCTCTGCAGCATGGGGCATGGGATCACTTGCAGGTTTAAACTAGTGTAAATGGTGAATCCTCTGTAACAAAGTCTTTAAACCATGATTTGAGGACGTCAGTAACTCAGCCAGATGTTAGGGGTCTAATAGAGGACTGGGTGGGTTAGGTTCTGTTGCCGGCAAAGTAGAGGAGATCAGACTATAGGATCATGTTGGTGCCTACTGCCTTCTGAATTTAGTAAGAGTATCTGAGTAAGAATATACATTACAATTGTAAACCTATCTAGTGTCTCTTAAGTGACTTGCCACAAGATGTCAGAACATGTTAGTATTAGAGCTGAGTGGGTCTCATATTTATTTAATTTTATTTCCTGATATAGGAATTAGATACAGTTTCTGGACAGCTAATTTATAAGTTGTTATCTGAACAAACCCAAGAGTTTTCAGTTGCCCAAGTAGCCCCGAGAATCATGGTTAAAGTTGCCCCCCCCAAAATATATGAAATGTCCCCCCCATGGGCAGGCACAGAATTTCCCCTCCTCCCCCACGTGGCCCCATTGGCCTGACTGGAGCTGCCCCCTCAAATCTAGATGTCAAACTCCACCTATGCTGTGTGGTGCAGGGGCCAATCGCTGCTGGCGGCACCAGCTCAAACACCAAGTCAGTGAATCTTGCTGTCCTTCGTAACAGCTATTCAGGAGCAACAGCTGGTGCTGCATTACGGGGCTGCTGCTTTCCTTCCCCATCGCCTATCTCCGCCCATGCTTTCAGGCTGTGGTGGCTGCAAAAAAATCCACTGTTGGCTACGTGCAGTGGCTGCATTTAAATGCTGGTTTCAATGATCCAGTGCTCAGATATCAGGGGCTGTGGGTTGGGAGTGAGGGGCACCGGCAGAGCGGTGAGTGGGGAGCTCAAGGCTGGGACAGCAGAGGTTGCGGGTCGGCAATGAGGGGCACCAGCAGAGCAGTGAGTGGGGAGATCAGGGCTGGGATAATAGGGGCTGCGGGTCAGGAGTGAGGGTCAACAGCAGAGCGGTGAGTGGGGAGCCCAGGGCTGGGACAGCAGGAGCTGAGGGTCAGGAGTGAGGGGCAATGGCCGAGTGGTGAGTGGTGAGGGTGAGCTCAGGGCTCAGGTATCAGGGGCTGCGGGTTGGGAGTGAGGGGCACTGGCAGAGCAGTGACTGGGAGTTCAGAGCTGGGACAGCAGGGGCTGTGGGTGCGAGTTCTCACATAGAGACAGACCTGGTACTGACCAGACCAGTCCAGACCTTGCTCCCACTCTCAGCCGTTAGACCAACTTAACTAGCTGGGTTTCCTGAGAGCATCTGCCCCTTCCACGACAAAAACAAGCAGGCAGGTGTAAGCAGAATCAGGATGAGCTCTACCCTGACATCTGGTGGTGAGCTGTGAAAAAGAACTTCAGGGGCTGATCTCGTTTGCATGGGCACACCCACCCTGCCTAGCATAATGGACTGCTTGCCCAAATGGTCACTTTGCCTGCTGTGGGAATAATAAAGGGTTGTTATCCTGGTTATGAGAATCAAGAACAGTAGAACGGTACTTGGCAGTTTATGACAGAGGAACTCACCCTCAACTAAGTAGCACTCACTAGGCAAGGGACATGGGTTCCAAAGCCCAGTGATATGTGTGTGTGTGTGTATGTATGTGTATACACACACACACGTGCGCCTGTGCCCTTGCTGCCATTGTTGTGTAATAACAGACCTAATTTTGATTCTATGGGGAGTCTTGTTACATGCTACAGAGCTGACATCACTGATACCTAGGTTTAAGTGTTATGCCTGTTTTGAGCTAGTGGTGTACTAGCACTGAGGCTCTCCTATCACCTGAAATCACTGACAGCTGTGTCACATGGGTGGGTGGGTGGCTAGCAGGATGACTAGTGGTGAGCAGAGTGGATAGCAGGGTGCTTGGTAAAATGATGCAGCTGGTGGTGAAGACTGCAGCAGACCCCCCAGAGAGAGCTATGGCAATTGGCTGTCAACCCAAGCAGTGGAGCATATAAGATACCTCCCTCCTCCCCCCCCCCCCCCCCGCTTCCACCCAGGTGGGGAGGTAAATGCTGCAGAGGAACTTCTGAACTGTGGGGGCTGCACTGATGAAGGACAGAAACTGTGGGTGGGGTGACTGTTGGGTTGCTGGACTTAAGACCCTGAGGGGAAAAGGACACTGCCAGACTTACTTGGGGGTGGGTCTTTTGCTCATGGTTTATGTTATGGAGCCTGTTTATGGTGTTTCTCCAACATAATGCTGCATTTTGTTTCCCTCCAGAGGGGAAGAATTGCCTCTTAGAGGCACCTGGGGGGTGGTATGTAATTGTCCCAGGTCACTGGGTGGGGGCTCGAGCTGGTTTTGCATTGTGTTATTGAAAGGGAACCCCTAGATACTGAACCCGGCCCTTGTTGCTGCCAACTCTGATGGGCAGAAGGGTTACACAGATAAAAAAGAGGCAAAAAAAGTCCCAGAAATCCCTCCTCTTTTTCTCCACAACAACTTCCTATCAGGAGGATTCCGCTGCCTCCTCCTGTAAGGATAAGGCCGTCGTCTGCCGCCAGATTAAAAGAGCAACTAAGCAGCAGCCATGAGCTGAGAAGCAGGAAGTCACATCCTCTGTCTGGTTCTCTAATTGTTTCCATCTGCTGTAGAATGAATTTTGCTAGGTGTAAGTTAATTAGGGTAGTGGGATATAATTGGTTAGAAATTGGAATCATGTTTGCTAAAGGGAGGGAATGGGAACAGGCAACGGGAACATCGCATTGTCTGCGCTTTGGACTTCAGGTCTTTTGCTGCTTGCGACAAGAACCAGGGAACTGGGTGGGGGAAGGGAAAGCCCTCTAACAATGGCTACCTTGCTCCTCTCCCGCCCCAGGCTCAGGGGTCAAGGATCAAAGGATGGGCAGGAGGACTCTAGGCTCTGCTTTAGGGATCCTGGCACAGGGGCTGGTGGGGGAGAAAGGATTGTAGATTCTCACCTGCACTCTGGAGAGGAGACCATAAGTGAAGGGAGTATTCTTGACTCCTCCCCTCCTCAGTGTCCCCTGGGCTGGAATTCTACATTCCACAGGGCCAAACAAGTGGGTGAAGCCATTTGCTTAATGAAAAACAGTGCTCCAAGTGAGGCTTGAACTCACAATCTCAGCATAGCTCGTCTCAGCACTGCCCTATCAGTACTGTGTGCTAACCAATCACACCACTGGAGCACCTGTTAGTTGTTATTCTCTGAGACCCCCAGGTTGATAAAATCAAGGAGTGACACCAAAACATTCTCAGTGGAGTTGAGAGCGGGTCACAACAAGTGTTGGTACTTGGTGGGGTGGATTCTTCTTAAGGCTTCCAGGCACCATTTCACCCTTTTGTTCTTCTCTGTGTAATAACAGAGCTTATTAAGACTCAGTTTAGAGTCTTGCTTAAGATCACCAGATCTGAAATCACTGATAACCAGGTCTAAGCATTAGTCCTGCTTTGGGACAGTGTCTCTCATGCAAGAAACTGCCCAGTCTGCGCTAGCAGTGAGGCTCCCTCTCTAACAGCTGAAATCAGTGAGAGCTTTGTGAAGTGCAGAGACCCAGGGGTGTTTGAACAGGAGGGAACAAAACCCCTGACTTTTAAAAATGGGAGGGCTCTGCCTTACCACTTTGTAATGACCGTAAGGGCGAGTGAGGGGAGACGGGAGTGGAGAGCAGTGAGCGGGAGGCGGGGTCTTGGGGGGGAAGAGGCAGCGTAGGAGCGGGGCCTTGGGGAGAAGGGATGGTGCAGGGGCGTGGCCTCGAGTGGAAGGGATGGGTCTACTGTTCGGCCTCTGGGGGCCGCTACTTTTAGGGAGCCTGCACCGCTCCTGGTGGGACCGCAAGACATCCCAGAGGAGAGAGGGTGGCCAGGAAAGCAGTGACAGGGTGGAACAGCAAGTGACTAGCAATGTGGCTGGATAGCAGGGGGAGAAAGGGGCTTTCCCCCCAGGAGGTGAGAGGTGAACTCTGCAGCTGGAACTCTGGGTTTTTATTGACCCAAGACAGCAGCTGTGAGTGAGGTGCAGTGAAGGGAGGGGCACATCCACAGAGCTTTTGGTGTCTGGATTTAAGAGCCCGAGGCAAAAGGCCACTGCCCAGCGCACTGTGGGGTGGATGTTTTGCTCATAGTGTTGTGTTATGAATCCTGATTGTGGTGTTTCCCAAGTTAATACACAGTTATTTTCCTCCTTTTTATTAACGTTTCTTTTCTACACTCAGTGCATGTGAGTGGGGAAAGTATCACCTCTTAGGCCTTGGCTACACTTGCGAGTTACAGCACTGTGAAAGCTCCCCCAGCGCAGTAACTCACTCCCCGTCCACACTGGTAAGGCATTTGCAGCGCTGTATCTCCGTGGTTGCAGCGCTGCATGTACTCCACCTGTCCGAGAGGAATAGCGAGTATTGCGCTGCCGCTGCAGCGCTGCGGCGCCAGTGTGGCCGTCCAATGTGCTGTGAATGGCCTTCAGAATTATTCGGCAGTATCCCACAATGCCTGTTCTAGCCACTCTGGTCATCAGTTCAAACTCTACTGCCCTGGCCTCAGGTAACCAACCATGTGACCGACCCTTTACATTCCCCGGGAATTTTAAAAATCCCCTTCCTGTTTGCTCAGCCTGGTGTGGTGTGGAGTGTTATCAGCGAATCTTTCCAGGTGACCATGCCTCCATGCACCAAGCAAGCCCCAGCATGGAGCAATGGCGAGTTGCTGGACCTCATCAGTGTTTGGGGGGAGGAAGCTGTACAGTCCCAGCTGCGCTCCAGCCCTAGGAATTACGATACCTTCGGGAAGGTATCAAAGGACATGATGGAAAGGGGCCATGACCGGGACGCCCTGCAGTGCAGGATTAAAGTGAAGAAGCTGCGGAGTGCCTACCGCAAAGCCCGCGATGCAAACGGCCACTCGGGTGCTCCCCCCGGACCTGCGGATTCTACAAAGAGCTGAATGCGATACTTGGGGTTAACCCCACCTCCACTCCGAGCACCACCATGGACACTTCAGAGCCGGTGTAGGGGTGGGAGGAGGAAGAGGAGGTGGAGGAGGAGGAGGAGGAAAACGGGAGTGATGGTGGTGGGCCAGATAGAGACACCCTGGAGCCATGCAGCCAGGAGCTCTTCTTGAGCCAGGAGGAAGGTAGCCAGTCACAGTGGCTGGTACTTGGTGGAGGACAAACAGAAGAGCATGTTCCTGGTAAGCGGGTTTCTTTTTTCGGGAAGGAATTTTTTCGGTGCAGGCTCTTTGGGAGAGGAGGGTTAGTCATGCATGCCTAGATGCAGAATAGTGCATTGATGTGGTTTATCACATCGCGGTAACCAGCCTCGGTAATCTCCTCGAATGTCTCATCCAGAACGTGTGCAATGCGCTAGCGCAGGTTTATCGGGAGAGCCACCGTGGTCCTTGTCCCAGCCAGGCTAACGTGTCCGCGCCACTGTGCTGCGAGGGGCGGGGGGACCATTGCTGCACACAGGCAAGCTGCATATGGGCCAGGGCGGAAGCCGCATTGCAGTAGAAGACCCTCCCTTGCTTCCCAGGTCACCCTCAGCAGCGAGATATCGTCCAGGACGAACTCCTGTGGAAAATGTTGAGACAGTGTTCAGTGTAGGTGCCTCCTGAAGCTGTTGGCTCTCCCCAAGGCACAGAAACCCAGAGGACAGTGCAGCCCTGAAACAATCATTCCCCTTTACTCACCATTTTGAGGCTCCCATGAGATATGTGTGCTCTGTTTCGGATGGGAAAATTATGCTATTGTGTAGACCCTGTGTGTTTTCTACTCCTTAAGTGCGGGGGGAATCATTACTCTGTCTAGTATAAACAATGCTGCTTCTGTTAAATGTTGCATTTTGCCTATTCAGCTGCATCAACCTTGAGACCTCAGCCATCCCTCTTATCACCTGCTCAGAGACTGCAAAGACTTGGGAAGAGACCGCGAAAAAGCAAAGAAGACATGCTGCAAGAAGTGATGCGGCAATCTATTAAAGAGAATGAGAAAGCACAGGACTGGAGGGAGAGAGAAAGCAGGATCCGCCAGGAAAACACAGCGCACCGGCAGCAAAGTACTGATAGGCTCATAAGCATCCTGGAGCACCAAGCAGACTCTATCCAGGAGCTGGTAGCCATGCAGAAAGAGGAGCAGTACCGCAAACGCCACCCCTCCCTACAGCCCTTGTCCCAAAACTCTTTCCGTTGTGCCCCACTGTCACCTCATTGTTGCCACCACTCTTGGAGTCTTGGAGTCATCGTGGATAGTTCTCTGAAGATGTCCGTGCAGTGTCAGGCAAAAAAGCAAACAGGATGTTAGGAATCATGAAAAAAGGGATAAAGAATAAGACGGAGAATATCTTATTATCCTTATATAAATCCATGGGATGCCCACATCTTGAATACTGCGTACAGATGTGGTTTCCTCATCTCAAAAAAGATATACTGGCATCAATGGCGTAGCCAGCTTCTAAGAGGAGGGGGAGCACACCTAAAAAAGGTGCCCACCTTGCTCCTCCTCTGACCACGCCCCCCTTGACTGGCTCCTCCTCCGGCTGCTCCGCGCCCCCCCCCTTGACTGGCTCCTCCAGCTGCACCGCCCCTCCCCCCCCATCGCTCCTCCGGCCCTGCCGTGCCACCCCCGCGGCCCCCTCTCGCTCCTCTGGCTGCGGCTGCCAGACACCATGCTGCGTCCCCCCACTCCTCAGGCTGCACCGGCCGTCCCCCCATGGCTGCCGGCCGCCAGACTACGCTCCTCCTGCTCCTCCGGCCATGGCAGCCGTCCACATGCTGCGCCTCCCCCCCCCCCCCCCCGCCACAGCAGCCGACCGCACTGTGGGCCACATGCTGCATGCCCCCCGCTCCTCCAGCTGCACGCCTGCTGCCCCTGCAGGCTGCCGGCTTCACTGGGGGCTGCACTGCGGGTGACCAGCCTGCGCCCCTCCTCGCTCCTCTGGCCGCAGTTGGAAAGGCGCTGCTTTGGGCAAATTTGCTGAGGGGAAGCGGCTGCTTCCCCTGCACCCTGCTAGCTATGCTACTGACTGGCATTAGAAAAGGTTCAGAGAAGGGCAACTAAAATGATTAGGGATTTGGAACGGATCCCATATGAGGAGAGATTAAAGAGGCTAGGATTTTTCAGCTTGGAAAAGAGGAGACTAAGGGGGGATATGATAGAGGTCTATAAAAGCATGAGTGGTGTGGAGAAAGTGAATATGGAAAAGTTATTTACTTGTTCCCCTAATATAAGAACTAGGGGCCACCAAATGAAATTAATGGGCAGAAGGTTTAAAACAAATAAAAGGAAGTTCTTCTTCACACAGCGCACAGTCAACCTGTGGAACTCCTTGCCTGAGGAGGTTGTGAAGGCTAGGACTAGGGTTTAAACTAGGATTTAAAAGAGAACTAGATAAAATCATGGAGGTTAAGTCCATCAATGGCTATTAGCCAGGATGTGTAAGGAATGGTGTCCCTAACCTCTGTTTGTCAAAGGGTGGAAATGGATGGCAGGGGAGAGATCACTTGCTCATTATCTGTTAGGTTCACTCCCTCTGGGGCATCTGGCATTGGCCACTGTCGGCAGACAGGATACTGGGTTGGATGGACCTTTGGTCTGACTCAGTCTGGCCGTTCTTACGTTCTTGCCCTGACACTAAAAACACTTCAAGGATACGCATGTACTGTTACCCAGAGTCATGAGTGCTGGCAGCCACAGGGCCACTCCCACCAATTAACAAATACACAGAATTAAGTTTCAACCAATTATTTATTACTGGAATTTTTCCTACTGGGGGCCAGGGTACTGCCATAGGGATGTGGTACTGGAAGAAACAGGGGATGGGGATATTCTGGGCACAGAGCGCATCCGCCCTGGAGCAGCAGTGACACCCTGTGGCCAGTCGGGGTAATACACAAAGAGTGTTTCCCAGAGAGGAGTAGTGAAAAGCTGAGGCCAGCAGGGACAGCACCAGTCTCTTCCCAGTGGGGGGAGCTGAGGTAGCGTAGACAGAAGATTGTGGCTGCTGCACACCCGTCTCGCCATGAGTCCCTGACAATCTCTTTGCCCCACCCCGTGCAGCTCCTCAGTGAAGTGTCAGCCCCGCCTCCTCCCCTCTGAGGTCCCGCCCCCTGCCCAGGTCAGAGGCCAGAAGCCAGAGGCGGGAGGGGCGGCTGCTGCACTAGCTGGTACCATGAGGTGGGCAGTTGCAGCACTGCCCCGTCTTGTCCTCCTGCTGCTTGGGGCTGGGACTGCTCCTCAGCTCCCGGCTGCCACTCTGTGACTGCTCAGAGCCCATAAGAGCTGCCTGGGTGGGGGGCCGGGCTGGGCCCCAGTGCCAGCAGGGTCCCCGGGCAACAGCAACCACGGGAAACTGACATCTCCTTGAGAGGGCACAAAGGGCCCCCCAAGCTTGCCAGGCCCCAGTTAGATGCAGAGGCCTTTCCACAGGAACCCCCAAGGCTAACATAACCAATTCTCTCCACCTGACAAGAGTCTTTGCAGCCCTCTCGCAATAGTTAACATAAGGAAATTTCTGCAGATCACTGTCTGGTTTCCATCCCCAGGGATGGGCTCACGGTGGCCGCTCCTTCTTTTGGTCTCTGCCACAAGCTGGCCATTCTCTCAGCTACCCAATGTCATTAGGAACTGAAAAGAGAAAGTGAGAACACTTGATCATCATGAACAGGTCTGACTACCAGAAGGAGGCTGCCAGACAACTCTCCAATACCAAATTCTACAGGCCACTTTCCTCAGATCCCACTGAGGAATATACTAAGAAACTGCACCATCTACTTAGGACACCCCCTACACTAACACAGGAACAAATCAACATACCCTTAGAGCCCCGACCGGGGTTATTCTATCTACTACCCAAGATCCACAAACCTGCAAATCCTTGATGCCCCATCATCTCTGGAATTGGCACTCTCACTGAAGGACTATCTGGATATGTGGACTCTCTGCTCAGACCCTACGCCACCAGCACTTCCAGCTAGCTCCATGACACCTCTGATTTCCTGAGAAAACTACAATGCATTGGTGATCTCCCAGAAAACACCATCCTAGCCACCATGGATGTGGAGGCTTTCTACACAAACATACAAACATCCCACACACAGATGGAATACAAGCTGTCAGGAACAGTATCCCTGATGATGACACAACACAACTTGTTGCTGAGCTCTGTGACTTTATCCTCATGCACAATTATTTCAAATGTGGTGACAATATATACCTCAAGACCAGTGGCACCGCCATGGGCATCCGCATGGCCCCACAATATGCCAACATTTTTATGGCTGACCTGGAACAATGCTTCCTCAGCTCTCGTCCACTCATGCCCCTTCTCTACCTACGCTACATTGATGACATCTTCATCATCTGGACCCATAGGAAGGAGACTCTGGGAGAATTCCACCACAATTTCAACAGCTTCCACCCCACCATCAACCTCAGCCTGGACCAATCTACACGGGAGGTCCACTTCCTAGACACCACAGTACAAATAAGTGATGGTCACATTAACACCACCCTATACCGAAAACCCACCGAGCACTGTGCCTACCTTCATGCCTCCAGCTTCCACCCCAGACACACCACACGGTCCATCATCTACAGCCAAGTGCTGAGGTACAATTGCATCTGCTCCAACCCCTCAGAAAGAGACCAACACCTACAAGGTCTTCACCAAGCATTCTCAAAACTACAATATCTGCACAAGGAAATAAAGAAACAAATCAACAGAGCCAGATGTGTACCCAGAAGCCTCCTGCTACAAGACAAGCCCAAGAAAGAAACAAACAGAATTCCACTGGCCATCACCTACAGCCCTCAGCTTAAACCTCTCCAACGCATCATCAATGATCTACAACCCATCCTGGACAATGATCCCTCGCTTTCACAGACCTTGGGAGGCAGGCCAGTCCTTACCCACAGACAACCCGCCAACCGTAAGTATATTCTCACCAACAACCACACACCACACCATAACAACTCTAACTCAGGAACCAATCCATGCAACAAACCTCAATGCCAACTCTGCCCACATATCTACACCAGCAACACCATCACAAGACCTAACCAGATCAGCTACATCATCACCGGTTCATTCACCTGCACGTCCACCAATGTTATAGATGCCATCATGTGCCAGCAATGCCCCTCTGCTATGTACATTGGCCAAACTGTACAGTCACTACGCAAGAGGATAAATGGACACAAGTCAGATATCAGGAATGGCAATATACAAAAACCTGTAGAACACTTCAACCTCCCTCGCCACAAAATAGCAGATGTAAAGGTAGCCATCTTACAGCAAAAAAAACTTCAGGACCAGACTCCAAAGAGAAACTGCTAAACTTCAGTTCATTTGCAAATTTGACACCATCAGATCAGGATTAAACAAAGACTGTGAATGGCTATCCAACTACAAAAGCAGTTTCTCCTCCCTTGGTGTTCACACCTCAACTGCTAGCAGAGGACCTCACCTTCCCTGATTGAACTAACCTCATTATCTCCAGACTGATTCTTGCCTGCATATTTATACCTACCTCTGGAAGTTTCCATTACATGCATCTGACGAAGTGGGTATTCACCCATGAAAGCTTATGCTCCAATACATCTGATAGTCTTAAAGGTGCCACAGGACTCTCTGTTGCTTTTTACAGATCCAGACTAACACGGCTACCCCTCTGATACTTGAGAACATTTGTAAGCTAGGCCGGAACTGGTGCATGGAAGACCAACCGATAGACAGACACGGGTCACCTGGCTACTGCTCACTTGATCCTCCTTCTCTATTCCCCTCCAGCCTACCCAGGGCCTAAAATGCTCATCACTTGTAGGGTACCGACAGCCCCCCAGGTTTCTCCACTCCCTCAGCCCGTGATACCCACGCCTGCGCAGAGAGCTCTGGTCCTCTAAAGAAAGGGAGGATTGTTCTCCAGTTTCATACTCAATGTGGTGCCCAGTCACTCAGGATCTCCAGGCTAGCAGTATGACTGACAGGAACACAGCTCAGCTGTATTTGTTCACAAGACGTGTCTGCCTTAGAACAAACCCAAACCCTTGTCGAAGGAGCCACAACTACTCATTCCAAACACACCCACGCCTCCTTCCCCCCACCCCTTGTGAAGGTCGGAGGCTGGAAGCTGGAGCTGGGCAGTGCGGGGCGGCTGCTGCGCTGGCTGGTGCTCAGACCACCTGCCCCCAGCACCCTCATTGCCAGGATCCCGCATGATTCTCCTCCACCCCTCCCTGTCCTCCCATATTGGAAGCTCCCAAGACCAAGCAAAATTTGCAGATGATACAAAACTACTCACGCTAGTTAAGTCCCAGCAGACTGCGAAGAGCTAGAAAAAGATCTCACAAAACTGGGTGACTGGTCAACAAAATGGCAGATGAAATTCAATGTTGATAAATGCAAAGTAATGCACATTGGAAAACATAATCCCAACTATAGCTATAAAATGATGGGGTCTGAATTAGCTGTTACCACTCAAAAAAGAGATGTTGGAGTCATTGTCACTAGTTCCCTGGAAAAATCCACTCAATGTGCAGCGGCAGTCAAAAAAGTGAACGGAATGTTGGGAATCATTAAGAAAGGGATAGATAATAAGACAGAAAATAGCACCGGCAGAGCAGTGAAAAGAGAAGTCAGGGCAGGGAGCACAGGGTCTGCGGGTCGGGAGTGAGGGGCACCGGTAGACCAATGACTGGGGAGCTCAAGGCTGGGACAGCAGGGGCTGCGGGTTGGGAATGAGGGGCACTGGCAGAGCGGTGACTGGGCAGCTCAGGGCTGGGAAACCAGGGGTACAATTCAGGAGTGAGGGGCACCGGCAGAGTTGTGGGGGGAGCCCAGGGCTGGGATAGCAGGGGCTGCGGGTCGGGAATGAGGGGCACTGGCAGAGCGGTGACTGGGCAGCTCAGGGCTGGGAAACCAGGGGTACAATTCAGGAGTGAGGGGCACCGGCAGAGTTGTGGGGGGAGCTCAGGGCTGGGATAGCAGGGGGTGCGGGTCGGGAGTGAGGGGCACCGGCAGAGCAGTGACTGAGGAGCTCAGGGCTGGGACCGCAGGGGCTGTGGGTCGGGAGTGAGGGGCACTGGCAGAGTGGTGTGTGACGTTATTGACATGAACTGGGACTGTATAGGTCATTGTTGCAACCGAGATCCTGTAGTTGCACCAAAACTTGTATAAAGGAGGTAAAATAAGGTGTCTAAGACAAGGTTATGGTTTGCTGGTTATGCTTATGCTGTCTATGTGCATGTAGCATTTTTGTAGTTGAAGTTATGAATATTGGCTCTCTACTGTCTGTAGCTCAAACTTATGCTAGTCTTCTGGGTGACACCCCAGACAAGTCGGTGTCAGCTCTGCCTAGCCTGCTTGATGGCCCATTAAGGATCATCAGCTATACAACTGACCCACTGAGAGAAGGCAGCTACACCTTGTGACTCAGCAAGATATGCAGGGACTTGTCCATGGACAGAACTCTGAGGTTTTTCCATGCCCTGTGATGGACAGCTTGTCTTTGGAACAAAGAAAGCAGAGACCACATGGCAAGAGAATATAGAAAGCTGCTCTAGCTCCTCCATCTTCCCTCTGGAAGGACTTTGCTACAAACTGAAGTTAACAAAGGACTGAATGACCCATCCCAGCTGGGGATGTTCTCCAGAGACTTGATTTGAACCTGCTGTTTATTCCATCGCTGCTACAAGCCTGAACCAAGAGCTTTGCCATTACTGTATGTCATTGATTCCATTTAACCAATTCTAGCTCTCATCTATATCTTTTTCCTTTTATGAATAAACCTTTAGATTTTAGATTAAGGGATTGGCATCAGCATGATTTGAGGGTAAGATCTGACCTGTATATTGACCTGGGTCTGGGGCTTGGTCCTTTGGGATCAGGAGAATCTTTTTTTTTTTCTTTTACTGGGGTATTGGTTTTCATAACCAGTCATCCCCATAGCAAGAGGCACTGGTGGTGTTACTGGGAAACTGGAGTGTCTAAGGAAATTGCTTGTGTGACTTATGGTTAGCCAGTGCGGTAAAACCAATGTCCTATCTCTTTGGCTGGTTTGGTTTGCCTTTGGGGGAAAAGAAACCCAGCCTTGGGCTATAACTGCCCTGCTCTAAGCAATTTGTCCTGAATTGGCACTCTCAGCTGGGCCCCACCAGAACCAGCATTGTTACAGTGGCGTAGTCGTGCAAGGAGCCACAGAACCAGGTCAATTAAGGTTTGGAGTAGAACCCCACACTATCCAAATTTGAATTTTGGTATTGATAGTTTGGTGGTTAAAGAGCAGTTGCAATGGGGGAGCAAAGAGCATATGAGGGTCTTGACAGAAAAGCCCTGGAGATTTGTGTTCAGAAAAGGGGATAAACTTTAGAAAGAAAACTACAAATCAAGGAGTGAGAAATCAGTTAATGGCCAGTGATCAGAAGGCAGGAGCACAGCCCTTACCTGGTAGTACAGAAGCAGCAGAAGCAATGAAACTGCAAGCCCTGCGAGACAGTCTGCAGTTTAAACATGAACAAAAACTGGCAGAAATTAGAATGGAAGAGAAGCAAGTCTTGGCCCAGCTGGAGAAAGAAACTAAGGAAAGGAATGGCTGAATTGGAAACAGAATCTGCTAAAAGAGAGGAAAGAGCTCGTAGGTGGTGTCACGGACTCACAGGTCGGGCCCACTCTTGGCCCAGTGTGGTCTGAGGGTGGAACCCCCTTCAGTGAGACAGCCCTTCTCAGGGGTCCACTCTCTCTCAGGGGTTAAGCCCTTCCACCTCCTGGAGCCGCATCTCTCTGAGCCTTAGCACACCTGTCTCTGCCGTGGGCCCCCTCAGGGAGTCTACTTGCTCAGGACCCCAGGGCCTCCACTCCCAGAGGGAATAATGCAACCCTGTTCTCTAGACCGGAGTGACGCTCAGCCAGCATAAAACAAGAGGGTTTATTGAGCGTTTGAACACAGCATAGGAAACTCTCAGGGCCCTCGGGCCTGGCCTCCCTCAGCACAGCACGTCCAAGTCTCCTCTGCATCCAGGTGGGCTCTGCTTGCTCTCCCTCTCCAGCCCAGAGCCATCCTGCTTCCCAGCTGGGCATCTGATATCACTTCCCCCAAGCCCTGCCTCTGTTCATCATTTTCTCTCCAGGTAAACAGGATCGCCTGGGCCTCCTCTCCCCTCTTCTGTCCTCTGGCTGGAACTGGCTGGTTACATCACCGGGGTCCTCTCTTCGCAGCCCATTGTCCTCCCACTGGCCAGAACCTGCTGCAACTCCTCAGCTGGGCCTCCGGATCACCAGGCTGCCAGGTCACCAGTGGCAGGTATATCCAGGCCATTGGGGGCTGGGGTCCCAAGTTCCCTCGCTGGTCCTCTGTAACAACAAACTCCCTTTCCCCTCACCTCATTACACCAGTAACACCCGGGGAAACTGAGTCCCACCCCCTCTGCATGCAAACCATTGGAAAACAAGGAAAAAACAAGAAAATCCCCCACTTTGTCACTGGTGGCATCTGGAACTGCTGGCTGCTGAGGAGAAAGCTCACAAAATGCAACAGGGGACTCACCAGATGCAACAGAACACGGCCAGACTTCAGCTCCAAGTGAAAAAAGCAAAGGAAGAACAGCTGAAATTGTATCCTCTTGAAAGTCCAGTTTCTAACAATGTTGGTATGTTGTATAACTCTGAGCAGTTGTCTGGGTGTAATCAAATGTACCCCAACACTGCCACCTTTTATGTAAATGCTGTTACCGTAAATTCAGTAGAGGGGGACTCCAGAACTTGTGCCAATGCTATGTATAGGAGCGATGATGAAAAATTCATAGAGAGTGTAAAAGTCAATGGTAAAAGCTGTTTAGGGCAAATTAACATCTAACATCACTCTTGTTAAAGCAGATCTTGTCAAAGAGGAGGATTACTTACCGAATCATAGTGTGAATGTTGTAGTCCTCTATGAGTTTACTGTAAGTGTGCCTTTAGCCAGAAATTATCCACCTTGAATGGAATGGTGCTAAGCATGAAGTTATAGCTAGTGTAAGGAAGTTGTTGCTATCATAGGTTTTACCCCCACTCTGGACTTTAAAGTACAGATATGGGGACCTGCATGTGAACCCCTGAGCTGAATTACCAGCTTAGATCTGGTTTTGCTGCCACCACTCCCAAGTACTAACTCCCTTCCCTGGGTAGCCTTGAGAGACTTCTTCACCAATTTCCTGGTGAACACCAATCCAAACCCTTGGATCTTAACACAAGGAGAATTTAACCATCCCCCCTCCTTTCCCCCACCAATTCCTGGTGAGTCCAGATCCAATCCCCTTGGATCTTAACACAAGGAAAAATCAATCAGGTTCTTAAAAATAAGACTTTTAATTAAAGAAAAGAAAGGTAAAAGAAAACCCTCTGGGAGATAGCATACAAGCTGATCTCACAGACAACAGATTCAAAACACAGAGGATGTTCCCCTGGGCAAAACTTAGTTACACAAAAAATACCCAATTTGATTATTCCCTAATGCCCAAGACAAGTTACAAAGAAAATAAACATAAACCTATTTATTCCCTTCACTAATACTCACTACTTGATAAGAGGCTGATTTCTGGAGCTTTCCCACTCCGGTCAAAACTGAAACTGAACTAAACAAAGGAAACTTCCCTCCTTCCTTTTGAAACATCTTATCGCCCCATTGGTTCCTCTGGTCAGGTGTCAGCTAGGCTAGGTGAATTTCTTAACCCTTTACAGGTAAAAGAGGCATTTACCCTTAACTATCTGTTTATGACAGTTGCCTAAGGATCTTTTGATTGGGGAGAATATTAAAGCTTTGTTCAATCCACGTAACCAGTCACAGGAAAGGAATGATCTGAAACCTGTGTCTGTTACGGGCAATGATTTGCCTGGGGAGGGTTTCTCCAATTGTGTGTCTAAGGAAAAGAGCTGTTTGTCTGTGAACGGAGTTTCTGAATGTCTGTCTAATGTCTCAGAAGTGAATGTGAAATTAGGTCAAGCACAGAAAAAGCTAGTTGGTCAGGAAAATGTTTCTCAGGAGCAGATTAAAGTGGATGGTCAGCTTGAAGCCCTAACTGAGGAAGGAAAGGGTAGATTTTTGATGGGTGATGGATTGTTGGCAAGTACAGCTTGTAAAAGTGAACCTGAAAAGGGTAACTGTGATTTGCTGGAAGTAGCTCAGTGTAGTGAGAAGACCAGCTGTTTATCTGTTGGGGGTGCCAATGTGCCTGGTAAGAAATGTTTGGATGAGCCTAGGCAACCTTGTGAGCTGATGGCTTTGTCTAGTCAGCAGTTTGGGAAGGTCAGGAGAGTGGAAGATGAGTGTCCCTATACAGTAACTCCTCACTTAATGTAGTTCTGTCCTGAAAAAGGCAACTTTAAGTGAAACAATGTTAAACAAATCCAATTTTTCCCATAGGATTTAATGTAAATGCGGGGGGTTAGGTTCCAAGGAATTTTTGGGGGGGGGAGATAAAACGCATTATATACTGTAAAATACTGCACTGTGGTGGGGAGGTGCCCCTGGCTTACCCCTGGGGCTCAGGGCTAGGGGTGCGGGGTCTGGGAGGGCGTTAGGGTGTGGGAGGGCACTCAGGGTGGGGGTGCGGGGTCCAGGAGGGAGGTAGGGTGCGGGAGGGTGCTCAGGGTGGGGTGCCGGGTTGGGGAAGGAGTTAGGGTGCAGAAGGGGGCTCAGGGTGGGTGTGCGGGGTGTGGTAGGGAGTTAGGGTTCTCAGCAGCCCCTGTCAGCCATTCACACAGGTGCGGGAAGCCCTGGGTGATGCTTCTTTAACAGGAGAATGGATGGCATGGAGGAGCCAAATTTTGTAAGAAATTTCCATGCCTGGTGACTGGCAGATAATGGCGAATAGGGACCCACCCCAGAGACGACTACATCTCAGCACTGGGCGAAGCAAGCCCTCATGGATACCATTCGTCATGGGGGTTTGGGATACTGCAGGTGAACATGGTGAGGGGCAAAGACAGTAGCATGGAGATTCTCAGCCACTCTGGGGACAGCCTGGGCACCAAGGAGCCAGGCACAGACTGAGCCCTTGTCCTGTGCTCCCTGAGGAAAAGAAAAGGGTCCAGCCAACTGTCCTGTGAGCAGCTGGGAGACACCATTCCCCCAAACAGGGGGAGGCCTCTGGCTTTGGTGTGTATTAAATATGGGGCAAGTCACTTTCATCAGCAAACATTTTAATGAAGATAAAGGGGGAAAGAAATGAGTCTCACATGAGAGGAGAAAGTTGACCATTTAACTCCCTGCAGCTGCCAGGATGGAGAATGACTAAGGCAACAAATTCCCTCCAAAACAGGAGGACTTGCTGCAACTAAACATGGGAATGTCTCCAACCACGAGATGCTTTATAACAGACATTTAATAATTAAATGGAAAAAGACAAAATCTGACAGCTGAGGTCTATGTTAAGTCATTAAAGAGAAAAGGGTGGAAATCTGGAGAATTCTGGATTAATTTCAACAAAGTAAAGCGGAAAATGAAAAAAGTGAAGAATTTTATATCGATAGTCAATAGTAGGTAAAGAGGTAAAATGAGAGTGAATTTCATAGTGTTATTTGACATATTGAGAGAAAGTGGGAAACATCTGCAAAACTTTTCTAAATATATTCCAAAATTTGAGAAAAGGTCAAAATCTGAGGATATTTTATGTTAATATTTTGTTATTAGTGAGACATGGAAAAAATCTCAGGGAATATTAAATTAGAAATAGATAACTAGAAAGAAAGAAGGGCACATTTTTAGGATATTCTCCTGAAGACGAGATCTGTGTGTAGCTCAGAAATGTATCTCTATCACCAACTGAAGTGGGTCCAATACAAGATATTACCTCACCCACCTTATCTTTCTAAATGCAAAGCAAGGCACATTGGAGAGAAAAACTAGAGCTACTTTTAAACTTTACTGGGTGGTAAATTAACTATCACCTGTAGCCCATATAGCTAGCTTTAGCATTTCTTTTATGCAGCAGTAATGCAAGGAATCCACGGGCCCGACTCCTGTAGGACACTGGCATCGGCAGTTAGTATAAGGTTTGAGGTCTATGAACTCTGGCACAGATAACTGGCCTAAAGGTCACCCCTAAGGTTTGGGGAACTGGAAATAGTGTCTAAGGGGGGACTTTGTCCGTAAAGACACCAGCCGACCAGAGGAACATGAGCTAACACCGGCCTTCCGATAGAACATCCGCAGATGTCTGACCACAGGAGGGCCATGGCAATGAATTGACACATATGACACCAAGATGAGATCATTACTACACTAACCTATAGGAGAAGGACACCCCAACATTAGCACGGAGAGGAAATACAAATAGGGAAGAGGGGAGAAACCCCCAGTGAACATGCATTACACCTAGCAGCGTCAGCAGAACAGATTATCGGCTACATAACTCAAGAAAGGGATTTGCATGTTGCTGTAGACAGATCAATGAAACGCTCCACTCAATGCACAGCTGCCAGCAAAAAAGCTAATAACATGTTCGGATTCATAAGGACTGGGATGGAGAATAACACCGAACATTTGTATATAAACCAAGGGGGCACCTCCAATACCCCGGGACCACCCTGGCTACTACAGCCCTGCACACGTGATAGTTTATATCAATCTGTGAGAACTGGGGAAGAAACAGTCTAAAAAGAACCATTTGCTAATGAGAGAAACGTGCCCGGCGCTGAGAGTTGATCTCGAGGCAGTGAGGGGAGTGGGACAGTTTGCCGGGATAGTAGATGGAAGTTCAATAAACAGACAGTGATAAGCCCCTCACGTGGCAGCCGGGCCGCTTTGGGGAGCTGCTGTCCCTGGAGGAGCTCGGGGGGGTCACGGGGCAGGGCGGGGGGGGCCGGTCGGACGCGGGGGGGGGGAGCGAACCCGGGGGGGGGGCAGGCCGAGGGGGGGCCGTTGTTAGCGGCGCTGCCCGGCCCAGAGACCCCGAGGCCGAGGCCCCCCCGCAGCGCAGCGCCCGGCCGAGGGGCGGGGCCGCCAGGGACCAGGCTCCGCCCCCGGGACACGAGAGTTCGCCTGAGAAGCGGGAAGGCGCCAGGGGGCGGGGCCGCTGCTCCGCGGGGGGTCTGAGAGGCGCCGGCGGGCGGGGGAGGAGTTCTCTGCGGGGGGAGGGGCGCGGGGCGGGGGTTCTCTGCGGGGGGAGGGGTCAGGCTGACCCCGGGGCCCGCCCTTACCTGGGCTGCAGCGGGCGGAAGCGCCGCGGGACAGGCTGGGAGTTGTAGTTCCCGACTCTCCCAGAGCGGATGGGGGGGGGGTTCCGCACGCGCAGAGGTCACCGAGCGGCGTTTCCCAGAGCACCTGGCACGTGACCCCCCAGGCGTTGGGCTCCGGCAGCCCCGCCCAGGGCCGGGGGCGGGAGAACGGGGCTGTGAGCAGCTGCTGGGCATGCGCAGATCCCTGCTGTTCCCTGGCGCTGCGGGGCTGGCCTGAACAGCGGGGTCTGTGCCAGGGAGACCCATTAACCCCCCAGTGCCCGGCCCGGGCCCTGCCCCGTTGGAGCTGCCCCGGATCCGCCCCACGCTGCGGAGCTGCAGCCTCCAGGTACCGGAGCGAGCCCCGGGGGCGGGGCCGGGCGGAGACTCTGCCCCAGTGTCCGGGGGGGGGGACCCGGTATCTCGCAGCGCCGGGATCTGCTCCCTGGAGCCCCACGGGGGGAGGGGACCGGCCCCACTGCGGTCCCTGTGTGGGGCTGGGCGGGGGCAGTGAGACGGGCTGGGGGGAGGCCTGGGCAAGGGGGCGGATGGAAAATGTCTGTGCAGCCCGGACATGGCCGGGGGAGGAGAAGAGCCGGTGATCCCCCGAGGAGCGGGGAGAGAAGGGGGGGCTGAGATCCCCTCGGATTTACCGCTGCCCCCTCCCGTGGGGACCCCCCATCCTCTCCAGCCCTGCCCCCCTTCTCTGTAGAGAGCAACGAGCAACATCCAGGGTGATCCACCCCCCCTTTCCTTTCAAATCCCTGACAAGTTCTCTGTTCTCCTCCCCCGATTGTGCCCCCATTTTCCCTCCACTTCGCCAGTGGCCAGGTTTTGGGTGATTCCCCCCCCCCCCCCATTTTTTGCTGCAGTGATTTGTCTTTGTTTAGGAGGGAAATCGGTCCCCTGAGTGATTTCTGAAATAGGCAGAGGCTGGGAGAGCCCTGAGACAGGGATGTGCTGGGCTGGGCTGGCCTCTCTCTGCTGGCAACAGGGCATGGGAAGGCCCAGGAAGGGAAGGGAGGAGCAAGTGTCCCCCATGGAGACTGAACAGCCCCAGGTTTCCCAGTCCCAGCTACTTCTCCCCCAGCAGCCCCCCCACCGCCTGCTAGTCACATTCCCAGACCCCACTGCCAGCTCTCCCCACAGCCAGTGACCTTCAGACTCCAGTCCCACTTCTTTGCCCTGTGAAAGCCACATCACCCAGGGCTCCCTGCCGGCCATGTGAATATGCTGCAAGAAAAATCCTCCCATTCTGTTGTCTGAATATCACTGTATAATCCCCTCAAATTTCTCCTCTTTTCTCTTGAACTGTCGAATGGTGACATAAAATCTCCCCAGATGTTGGTGCTTGTCTCTTATATTGGCAAATATTTAGTTTGTGCCCCATTTTCTCCTCAGGTCTGAAATTCTGATATCAAATTCTTGAAAAATTTCCCGCTTTTCTCCCCAGGTGTCTGACTGAGATCAGGGCTCTTATCGTATGTGGCCCAGGCCTTGCCTGAGATCAGGTGCCCCAGTGTGCCGGGCACTGCACAACCCCTGACCAAGTTTGGGACACTCATTGTGCCAGGAACTGCACTGACCCCTACAGACAGCAGGGACCTTGTTGTGCGGGGTGCTACAGTGACCCTGACTGAGCTCTGGGCCCCTGTTGTGCCAGGCCCTGCATGAACACAAAGTGAAATCAGGCTCCCGTTGTGTCAGGTGCTGCAGAGACGGCAAATAAAATCAGGGACCTTGTTGTTCCTGGAGCTGTGGAGACCCCGAGTGAGATCTGGGCCCTGTTCCGCCGGGCGTCCTGGAGACCCCGAATGAGATCTGGGTCCTGTTCCGCTGGGTGCCGCGGAGACCCTAAGTGAGGTCAGACCCCACTATTGTGACAGGTGCTGTGGAGACCCCAAGTGAGATCTGGGCCCTGTTCCACTGGGCGCTGCAGAGACCCCAACTGACATCAGGCCCCCCATTGTGCCAGGTAAAACTGAGACCTGGACTGAGATCACGGCCCCCCTTGTGCCAGGCAGTGCACAACTGCGGCCCAGATTTCTGCCTCCATTGTGCTGGGCACTTCAGAGACCTCGACTGAGATCTGTGTCCCCGTTGGGCCTGGCACTGCACTGACCCCAACCGTGATCATGCCCCACCACTGTACTGGTCACTGCACAGACCCTGACAAAGATCCTGGCCCAACATTTTGCCAGGCGCTGCAGGGACCCCAAACAAAATCAGGGATCCTGTAATGCTGGGAGTTGCAGAGCCCCCGACTGAGATCAGGCCCCCTGTTGTGCAGGGCTCTGCACAGACACTGACCAAGATCAGGGTCCCCCTTGTGACAGGTGCTGTTTTCCTCCTACCCACTGTCTACTTGGATTGTGATCTTTTGGGGGCAAGGACTGTCCCTCTCTGTCTGTGCCATGCGCAGCACAATGGGGACCTGATCTCCACCAGTGTCTGCAACGCAAGGCACAGTTCATAGACTCACAGACTTTAAGGGCAGAAGGGACCATCATGATCATCTAGTCTGACCTCCTGCACATCGCAGGCAAGAGAACCTCACCCACCCACTCCTGTAATAGCCCCCTAACCTCTGGCTGAGTTACTGAAGTCCTCAGATCATTATTTAAAAACTTCAAGTTACAAAAAAATCCACCATTTACACTAGTTTAAACCTGCCAATGACCCGTGCCATGCTGTTGTGCCAGGCCCTGCATCAACACAAAGTTTAAACCTGCCAATGACCCATGCTGCAGAGGAAGGCGAAAAAACCAACCCCAGGGTCTCTGCCAATCTGAGTCTGGGCAAAATTTCTTCCCATCCCCAAATATGGCAATCAGTTAGACCCTGAGCATGTGGGCAAGACCCAGCAGCCAGACACCTGGGAAAGAATTCTCTGTAGGAATTCAGAGCCCTCCCCATCTAGTGTCCCATCACCGGCCTTTGGAGATATTTGCTGCTAGCAGTTGCAGACTGACTACAAGCCATTGTAGGCAGTCCCATCATACCATTCCTCCATGAAGGTATCGAGCTCAGTCTTGAAGCCAGTTAGGTTTTTTTGCCCCCACTGCTCCCCTTGGGAGGCTGTTCCAAAACTTCAGTCTGACAGTTAGAAACCTTCGCCTAATGTCAATCCAAAACTTGATGGCCAATATCCATTTGTTCTAGTGCCAACATTGGTGCTTAACCTAAATAACTCCTCTCCTTCCCTGGTATTTATCCTTCTGATGTATTTCTAGAGAGCAATCATATCTCCCCTCAGCCTTCTTTTGGTTAGGCTAAACAAGCCAAGCTCTTTGAGTCTCCTCTCATATGGCAGATTTTACATTCCTCGGATCATCCTAGTAGCCCTTCTCTGCACCTCTTCCAGTTTGAATTCATCCTTCTTAAACATGGGAGACCAGAATGGCCCACAGTATTTCAGATGAGGTCTCATCAGTGCCTTGTATAACAGTACTAACCCTTCCCTGGGTCTACGGGAAATACCTCCCCTGATGCATCCTAGGAGTGCGTTAACCTATTTCACGGCTGCATCACACTGGGGGTCCGGGGCTCTGATAGTTTGGGATGTTCCTTTTCCCATAGTCAGTTCTTTCCCTTTATTGTTTTACCACCACCACCCCCACCCCCCGTGCCCAATGTCACTCTCTTCTTAACTTGCTTTGGTTATTTCAGTTCTAGTTTTTAAATGGGATCTAATAATTGCAAAGCTGAAAACGATACCTAGTGAAGGTCTGCTGTAATTACCTATAGCATTTTCTGGCGGGGTGCATAAAGCAATGTCAAAGAGCCAAAAGCGATTTTAGGGCGAAAGGGCTCGTCGGGTGTTTGCTCTCTAGGAAGCATGCCACCGGCCAGGGCTTGCAGCCTTTCAGGAGTGGAGCGGTGGGTTGTATTTAGTAATCTCAAAATAAAAGGTTAAGACGGCTGGTTCACAATATCCAATGAGATCTTGCAAACAATTATACAAATAGACTCTAACGCTATTTAAACAACATGGTATTGATACTGATTCAAAACTAAAATTAAAATTACGAGATAAATGCATGAGAAATGAACTGACACCTAATTTCAATTTCTTAATGCCTGAAATTTTGACACTCACTCACACCAGCTTTTTTTTTAAAAGCGATGCACAGCACACAGTCAAGTTAATTCATGAAAGCATGCCAATTATTGACTGCTTTGTGTTGCATAAGCATCTGATTAAACAGCTAATTCAAACTGTACCACTGTAAATGGAAGTGCATCAACACAGCTTAGCTCCAATGTGTTTAAATGTGAATGAAAAGTTTCTAAATTAAATACATGGCAGGATGATAAACCGGGGGAAATTACACAGAAGAGCCTCTACCCAGTCCTGTTCACTTCTTGTCCCAACCTCCCATGAGTTCTGGCCTCTTGGTGAACTCAGCTCCCAGCCCCACATCAGCTGTGCCCTCTCCCAGCCTAACCCGTTTCTACTGCAGTTCTTCATCCCCCTTCAACCCCAGGCAGGGGGTTGGCGCTGCAGCCCCTAATCACTGTCTCACATACTGGGGCTATTTAGATTTCAGGGAGCGATTTATCAGTTACTGACCCTGGAAGGTGGGAGAGAGGAGAGGCTGAGAGGGAGTTTGCTCCCCACACTCTGTAGGGCCATGTTCAACCCTGGTAACCTCCATGTTACCTCATCCTCCACCACCCTCCCCCATGTGTCTCTGCTCATGTGTCAGTGTGTCACCTTCTAATCATAATGCCACTGGCCTCAGCAGAGCTCCCTGACAGGAGCTATATCACGATGGGGTTACGGTACTGAGAGTAAAATACATCACAGGGAAGGTGCAATTATCCTCAAAGGAAGCACTATAGTCCAGGAAGTGAAAGAATTCAAGTATTTAGTTACTTAAAAGTATGCTTGAAAGGATTGGATTTTTATTAATAAATTGCAGTAAATGTTGATTTCACTGTACACGCACACAGATGAAAAAAATTTATATAGGTAAAATACAGAAATGCTTCTGGAGAAAGTTGAGTTTGATTTAAGGATATTTACACTGTATATTTTGCATGTGACATTGACAATTAGTGTTTGAACAGTTATAAAGATTTGGCTTTGGGAATCTCATTTACTGTAATTAAATAATTGTTGTCTGACCACCCCCATAACTTCCCACAGCTCTGAACGTTGAAATCGTAAACATTGAAAAAAGGGCTTAAAATAAATATATCATCTATTGAAATTAAAAAAAGAAATCGACAAAATGAATGTTGCTAAACCCACTGAACAGCAATTGCAATATGCTAGGGGATGGGATTTCACAGCTAAGGCACCCAACCTTATTTCTGCCCTATAGTGACACCAGGCAATCGCCATAAGGCTACGAATAAGGCATGTTAGTGTATAAAGTCCCAGATTAGATTATGCCAATTTGTAAAGACACATGAGATCTCTCCCTCAGGGTATCACCTTCACTGGGTTGTTTCTTTTATTGGTAATTCCCAGAAGTCAATAGATAAATAACGTTCTATCCCTTATGAAGTGGCCATTTCGGATTTCTGTCGAGTGTCTACTATTTTGCACTAGGGGTCAGGTCCTTGGAAAGACGGAACCTTGGTTTCATTTTAACTTGTGCATGCCCAGCAGCTTCCGGAATTTGGTTCAAAGTATTTCCATGTTTCCCTGGCCTGTTCTTAAAAGTGCTGCTAGAGAAAGTGGGGAGGGGCAGGAACTCACTGCAGGATCAGTAGCTGAGTCCCTTAGATATTTATAGCTCATCGGAAGAAGGACGGGGATTGGTGGGTTTCTGGGGATTTAATAATAAACACACAAATATCGTCGTTCTTAATGAATTTTCATCTTCTAATTCCCATAACCCAGTAATTATCCCTGGCTGCCCCGGGGAGTCTGGGGAGGGAGTACTAGTAAACTCCTGGGGCCAGTGTGGAACCTAAGGCATAAGGATCTTTCTGTGGCCGGCTCAAAGTCACCCAGCGTGAAATTCACTTCAGTGGATAAATCCTTAGCTGCTGGGCTCTGCCGAAGGGTTGGGGGGGTGAATTCCATCCCCCATTCCTGGGCATGGACACCCCTCCCCCCCCACAATCCTCACCCCGATCTCAGACACTACCCCAACCTTCCCCTGCAGTGATGGACCCACTTGATGCTGCCAGATCCATCTGCCATGGGACCTAGAGGGGGCAGAGGCCCAGCTCCAGAACTGCTACCCCTGCTCACAGCCACCATGCTGTGCTGGGGTTGCCCTGGCTTTCCAATCTGCAGATGGGTCCAGCTGTTTGGGGACCCTGCCCATGCACCCACCACACACAAACTTCCTCACAACACACATCCCAGGATGGGGAAGGACCATCAGGGACTGGCTGCAGCCTCCCCTTGCTGCTGTGAGAGGAATGGGGTGGTCCCTCATATAGGACACAAACATACCCAGGCGCAGAAGGGAAATGTAGTTTTTTCCAGGGGCTTATAAATGTTTGCTTTAGAGTCCTGAGCTCTGTCTTCCTGTTTGTCTCCTTCTGCCACTTTCAGATCTCTTGGCAAGACAAGGTGGGTGAGGTCATTTCTTTTAGAACCAATTAAAAATCCCTGTCTTTGATATCCTGGGACCAACATGGCTACAACAACTCTCTTCCCTTTGTACCCCCTCCCACTTTCACCTCCCCCTCAGCTGAGACTGTCCCATGTAATGGGAAAATAAGGGTTCAGTCCTGTAACTGGATTGGGTCGTGCCAGCACTGACGGGAGTGAAAGCCTGTGTGCATTAATGACAGCAGCAGGTCTGGGACTCAGAGACATAGAGAGAAGAGATGGGAATGAGCAGGTTATGTTATGTGCAGGGTGTGAGTTACTCAGGCGGTAATTCTGCGCCGCTGCATATGCATAGAATTCACGTCCAGCGCAGAATTTCCTTTTTTTGCCTGAAGAAGATACATTCTGTCTGAGAAGTGCTGCAGTTCTGCCTTTCACCCACCAGAGGCCCCTGTGCACCAGAACAGCCAGCTGAGTTCATCTTGGTGGGAAATTGTTGCCCTGAGCTATACCCCAAATGGGAAGAGAGTTAGTGGGTGCAACTTGGGAGAGTCCTGAGATACAGCTGCCTCTGGGGGTGGGGACAGAGTGGTCATTCTCTACTCACAAGGGGGTGTGGAAGGGGGCACAGGAGGAGCATGTGTCCCCCATGGAGACTGCCCAGCCCCAGGTTACCCAGTCCCAGCCGCTTCTACCCCCCACCATACCCCCAAACCTTTTCACCCCTCCAACTATCAGCTGCCAGTCTTCCCTCGCTGCTATCCCTTCCTGACTGGCAGAGAACCTCTAAGCTCTAGCCCCTTCAAGTTGCCTTGCCCAGGGCTTTGCTGCCTGTATAAATGGCAGGTAGGGATGTGTATTTGCTGAACATTCATCTAGTCAGTGTCACCTTCATTAATGCAGAGTTAAGGTTGCCCAGCAGTATGTTGGGCCCTGCAAGTGTCAAACCTCTAAAAACTCGAAAATACAGAGCTAATGTACATGTCAATGCAACCTTAACTCTGCCCCCTGGAGGTGGCAACAGCCACTAGGCAGTATCTGCCTCCACTCCAGCTGCACTCCCTGTGTTAGGTGTAGCTGCACTGAAAGGTAGAAGCATTAGTTAGAACAGCTTGGTGGTGGTGTGATTGTGATATGAGAAGATCTGGGTCTTAGTCCCCCAAGTGTGTGATGAAAGGAGAGAGGTGCGTGTGTACCTTGAGCTTCCAGTCTGTATCATTTCTGCACTGAGCTGTGCATATTGTCAGGAGGAAACAGGAGACTGTTTGCCTTGGGAATGGTCAGCAGTGAGATAGGCACACAGACTGCTCTCAGATCCTAACGATGGGTAACTGAATGTAGAATGTTAGCTGGAACTTCTGCAAGTAAGGATGAAAGAGTTGTAAAAGGGATGAAGAGGTGTTCAGTTGACCAAGTGTGCGGCTGTTTCTGGGGAGCAGATTGTGTCTGAGTGTAGAACAGGTGTCAGTAGCTCCTGTACAACGCAGCTCACCTAAAACCAAATTCCATCTTAGCAAAGATAAAGTGCTTGATTCTGTGCCATGGTTGTCATTTTCCCTAGTACTTTAGTGATGGGCACTATCTCAAATGGCCTATCACACATAGGTGTATTGTAGGAGTAAAGAAAGGGTCATTGCTCACGTGGGTCAGAATTAGGATTACATTGGTGTGTACCTTATCTCTGCATTTCCTGACTATTACAAGTTTGAGTTTTGCTGATCTCTCTTCTGGAGGGGCACCAGACAGCTCCAGGCAACCTTAATTCCTGCGTTCATAAAGTTTTTTGTAAGTGAATTTCCTAGCTTTTTGCACAGAGCGATGTTGGCTGGAGGAGTTAGCAGCCCTATAGGCAGTTGTGGGTCTCACACAAGTTTGCAATCAGGGGCACAGAGAAGTGCAATGACTTACCCAAGGTCACCCAGCAGGCCCATGGCAGAGCCAGGAATAGTCCCCATCCAGTGCTCTCTTCACATAGTTGCTGGGTGATTCTGAAATGCTCCCCCCTTCTCCTATACTTTTTGTTACGGTGGAATGGGAATAACGGTCATGCTACAAATGTTTCTCTCCTTCTCCACTTCCTCCTCCTGCCACCATTTCCAGCTCGGCCTCTCCTTCTTGTCCATCCCCTCCAGCCCTCTCTTAGCACCATAGGAGCTAGTAGCTGTCTCCTGCCCTAGGCTGCTGCACACGTATTACAGGCAGCAGCAGCATACGGTCTGGCACATGCCACCTTGGTGATGTAGCCTGAGCTGGGCCCCTCACTGCTACTTCCAGCTGGGCCCCCTGCGCCTATCTCTGCCCAGTCTGCCCTGCCTCCAAACAGGCCCCCTCCCCTGTACACTCTGGCCTGCCCTCCATACCATACACGTGTAACATGTGCCTTTAAACTATTCATATTTTGGATTTGGGATGATTAAATTTGTGTTACTTTCAGTTCCCCCTCACCTCAGTTTCAGGTGTTTGGTGGTGCCCCGATGGTTTTCCATGGATAGTTTGGGAGGGAGCAAGGCTGGTCACTTGAGCCTTGAGTTACCTTGCAGCTGACTAGTGAGGAGTGACGACTCCCTCTTGGGTGGATGGGCCGATCCCGGGGCCTGTTACCTCTCGGTGATTGATTTTCCATTCCAAGTCCATAAAGTAGATTTTCAATATAAATGCTTTGTTCCTTACATGTGACCCATACGTTGATCTCTCAGTCATTACGAGTCTTGAGCAGTTATGAGCTTTCTGTAGACACCTCACATGACCATCCTCCAAGAGATGTTTGCTGTGATGGGTTTGTCAGGTCTCAGGTGAGAGCTGCTGGCAAAGGCCAAGTGACCCTTTGCCAAGGGATCTCTGTGTCACTGTCTGATCCCTTTAGGCCAGGGAAAGGACGACTTTCTGCCAATGGCCTTTAGGACGGGTGCTGAGTTCACTGCAGTGCCCCTTGTCCCCTCTCCATTTCCCTTCTCGGTGTGCTGTCTGGGACGCTGCCCCGCTTCCTGCTCCACAGGCCACCCCGTACTACTCCATGTGCCAGGCTGCTGGCAGCCCCCCAGTGAGAGGCCATCCAGCCTATCAACCTGGTGCCCAACTGCTGGGCCTCAGGCCTTCTGGGGTGCACCTCTGTGAGTCCCATTGCCCCCTGCCCCAGGGGTGCTACAGGGGCATGTCCTTCTAGTGTGTCAGGGCTCCACCCTCTGGCTGAGGCCTCGGGGCACCTTCTTCCTCTCTCGGGGTACCAGGTGAAACAGCAAAAGAGCTGACTGTTAGCAAACAAGGGTAAATAAAGGAATGAAATAAAAGAAATGGGGTGGGGGGGGACTGTGGACAGATCCCATCAGGATATGGGCCCCTCTTATTTCTGGGGGCCCTGGGAGCATCTCAGTCCCCTGCAGAGTTTACTGGGTCTTCAGCGCAAGTTTCAGCCTGCTCCCCCTTTGAGCTCTGGGGATTCCCATCCTCCCTCGGTGAAGGCCAGAGCCCCAAATGCTGCTAGCCCTCTCTTTGGGGCTGGAGATGCTCCAGAGACTGTTCCCTTCCTAGGGTTGCTCCCCTCTGAGTAAAGTAGGTCTCTCCTGTTAACTCGTGCTCCAATCCTGGCATGGTTTGCAGGTGTGGAGGGGCTGGGCCTGTCCAGACTAAAGCAGCAGTTTAACCCTTTCTCTGCCAGCGTGGGCTTTATATAGCCCTTCACAGGCACCCAGACACAGGGAATGGCCCCCTATCAACCCCATGCCTGATGTAGTGAGGCAACCCACTGGCAGCATTGCCTTTAAGGGTGCTGCTCCCTCCTGCTCCCACTCCCTCCCCTTCCCCTTTACTGCCACCACAGTGCCTGTCACCTTCACTTCCTGAGGTGTGTTATGTTATCCCTTTCCCTAACCCGCCCCCCGGGATCCGTTGTGCACCATCTGTCACTCACCACTGTCTCCGGAGACAAGGCAGGTCCTAGGGCGCAGGTGATGCTATGCTGGAGAGCCATCATCACTGAAGGGGTGTCAGCCTTGACCCTCCTTGAAGGTTGCCGGGATGCTGACGTGCACTGGCGGCGAACTGGGGCTTGACTGAGTCCATGGACCATTTGGCCCACACTGTGTCACTGTAAAGCCTGCTCTGCATTGCTGCCAATTGCTGCTGGTGGCATTGTGCCCGTTAGTCTCTGTAACTCTGTCTTCAGTGACTCGAGGGCATGAGCACCAGCCTCAGGCAGACTGGGAAGAAGCAGGGCACAAACCCCAAATTGGTTGTGAGGTCTATATGGAGATTTCACCAACCAAGTATTCAGTGTAAACGCTTCAGGAACTGTAACAGCATTAACATGGAATCACGGACAGTCCCCTTGGGTCATCTCATATGTCTCACCACCCAGGGGAGCCTACCTTTGTGACAGATGGTCCCGTACACCAGGGGTTCTCAACCTGTTTCTTTCTGAGGCCCCCCCAACATGCTATAAAAACTCCACAGCTCACGTGGGCCACAATAACTGGTTTTCTGCATACAAAACCAGGGCTGGTGTTAGGGGGTAGCAAGCAGGGCAACTGCCTGGGGCCCCATGCCACAGGGGCCCCCACAAAGCTACATTGCTTAAGCTTTGGCTTCAACCCTGGGTGGTGGGGCTCAGGGCCCCAGACTTCAGCCCCATGTGCTGCGACTTCAGCCTTCTGCCTTGGGCCTCTGTGAGTCTCATGCTGGCCTTGCTTGGCAGCCCCCCTGAAACCTGCTCGTGGCCCACCGGGGGCCCCAGACCCCTGGTTGAGAACCACTGCCTTACACCACGAATCTCAGCAATGTTCAGGTTACTGCCAGTACCAAAGAACCAGTCACTTAGGTTAATTGAATCTAGATCTCACAACAAAGACAACACTTGTAGCCAGTCCTGTAATAATCAGTTCCTTCTGTATGGGGTTTTTATCTCCTTCCTGCCATGTCCTCTGAGCTGCAAACTCAGCTAATGGGAAGTCAAGAGCACAACAACGGTGGTTTGCCTTCTTTAACATCCCATAATACTCTATCTGGTGTTGATGGACCTTTCCTGCCAGGCAGGGTGTAATGCATTCTGTTGCCAATCAGCACTTCACATAGGTAAAGTCTCTCTCCTGTCGGGTGATTTACATAGCCACAGAGGCTCACAATCCAACTAGTCAGATGTTAACCCAGGCAGCAACTCACAAGCATTCAATCAAGTCTAAACACTAAACACATTCTTATCATTCTAATACCTGTTTTAACAATACTAGCACAGGTGAGACAGACTGATTCCAGCTATGCATTTGTCCATGTTCAGTTAAGACATGGGGGCTTTTGCAAGAGCTAACACCTCATCTGCCAGTGTCACAGGCAGGATGGGCAGGGATGGTGTCTCTAGCCTCTGTTTGCCAGAAGCTGGCATGGGTGACAGGATGGATCACTTGATGATTACCTGTTCTGTTCATTCCTTCTGGGGGGGCCTGGCATTGGCCACTGAACTAGATGGACCATTGGTCTGATGCAGTAGGCCATTCTTATGTTCACAGTCTCTATCAGGAGTATCTACTAATTTGGACTCACTGGGGAGCCACAGAAAGAAACAAGGTGCTGAGGCAAGAAGGCCCTCTCAGAGCCCTTGGGGTCACACTTGCCAAAAGCTAAAACTAGGCCCATCCCATGAAAGGGGGCACTCCCAGGAGAGACTGTATAAAGGCTGGAGCATCAAACAACTTTGTAAACCTGAGACAGCTGCCTTGGGGACAATGACAGGGAGCATCCCCCAAAGTGACTTCTTTGTTTCTGCTCTTCTCTGGCCTTTGGTTCATAGAACTGGAAGGGACCTCGAGAGGTCATCTAGTCCAGTCCCCTGCACTCAAGGCAGGACTAAGTATTATCTAGACCAGTGGTCTCCAAAGTGGGGTGCGCAAGAGGATCCTTGGGGGTGCGTGGCAGGAGGAGCGCTTTATTTTTTTTATTATTATTTTTTTGCTTCGTCAAGCGGGAGTCCGAGCTGCCTTTTTTTTTTTTTTTTTTGCTTCGGCAAAAATGGTGGAGCCGGCGTGGCAGTGGGTGCGTGCCATGCCTGACAGGTGTTTGTCCAGCCTTCTCTTAAAAATCCCCTGTGATGGAGATTCCACAACCTCCCTAGGCAATTTATTCCAGTGCTTAACCACTCTGACAGTTAGGAAGTTTTTCCTAATGTCCAACCTAAACCACCCTTGTTGCAATTTAACCCCATTGCTTCTTGTCCTATTCTCAGTGGTTAAGAAGAACAATTTTTCTCCCTCCTCCTTTTAACAACCTGTTATGTACTTGAAAACTGTGGTCATGTCCCCTCTGTCTTCTCTTCTCCAAACTGAAAAAAATTGGGTTTGTTTAATCTTCCCTCATAGGTCACGTTTTCTAGACCTTTAATCATTTTTGTTGCTCTTCTCTGGACTTTCGCCAATTTGTCCACATCTTTTCTGAAATGTGGAGTGGAAGAATTACTTCTTGTGTCTTGCTTACAACACTCCTGCTAATACATCCCAGAATATTTGCTTTTTTTTTTTTTTTTTTTTTTTTTTTTTTTTGCAACAGTGTTACACTGTTGACTCATATTGAGTTTGTGATCCACTATGACCCCCCAGATCCCTTTCCGCAGTACTCCTTCCTAGGCAGTCATTTCCCATTTTGCAAGTGTGCAACTGATTGTTCCTTCCAAAGTGGAGTACTTTGCATGTTTTCTTATTGAATTTCATCCTATTTACTTCAGACCATTTATCCAGTTTGTCCAGATCATTTTGAATTGTAATCCTATCCTCCAAAGCACTTGCACCCGCTCCCAACTTGGTGTTGTCCTCAAACTTGATAAGTGTAACAGGGAGACTCTGTTACTGGGCGAGTTTCACCATGTCTCAGAGGGTTACACCCTGGTGTGAGGGGGCTAGGCCTGTACTGGAATAAGGTCACTCTGTTCTTCACAGTGTGGCAGAACCTAGACTGTCCGTTAGCAGGGAAAAATCTGGGGGGAATCGGCTTCTGGAATGGACAAAAGCCCATCTGAATTCTCTCACGTTGCCCTTCTCTCCCTGGCAGGCTACAGAATAATGTCCACGTTTCACTCCAGATCCTCCCATCCTCCCAGGGGGAAGGAAATGGCTGCAATGGAGCTGGCTCAGGTAAGGGATTACCAGGGAGCTGGTGGTGGATTCTGCTTGGAGAGAGAGGAGCAGTAAATGCATAGGAGGGTGGGAGCTGCTGGAGGTGGTGGGAGGCAGGAAATATCTAGGGTGAGAAAGGGAGGGGTCAGAATATGAGAAACCTGCTGAGACTTGTGTAATCTAGGGTGTGATGGGTTGTCACCCCCGGGGTGCAGTCTAGGGGGCTTCTGGGAACTGCTGTGCCCTCTAACCCTCAAGCTGGGCTGGCCCTTCTCACACTGCTTTGCTGGATATTCAGCCAGCCTCTCCAGGCCTTGTTATCACCCAACATGACAGCAGGTGGCGCCATACACCCAACTAAGCTACCTGAATGCTTTACCTAAGCCACTCAAGGACAGATAGAAGACAACAGCCAATTTCCCAGCTCCCCAACCTTGCACACCTGCTGTAGTAGAAATCCAGAATTATACCATCTTATACTGCATAGGGATCTGTATAATGTAAGCCCATTAATATAGTTTGCCTTCCCCTCGATATGGGAAAGATATGCACAACAAGCTTGTGCTAACCAAGCTGAGATTTTCCCCAGACACTTCACTCAAAATATACTGGTTAAGATAAAGCATAAAACAAGTTAATTAACTACAGAAAGATAGATTTTAAGTGATAGCAAACAGATCAAATCAGATTACTTAGCAAATAACCAAAAACTCAAACTAAGGCTAACATACTAGATGGATAGAATTTGAATTAGCAATTTCTCACCCTGACTGATGATACAAGCAGTCCACCAAGTTTCCATACACAAGCTAGAAATCCCTTTACCCTGGGACCAGCATTTCCCCCAGTTCAGTCTTTGTTCCTCAGGTGTTTCCCGGAGTTCTCTTGTCTGGGGAATGAGGCCAAGAGATGATGTCACACCCCACCTTATGTAGCTTTTCCACATAGCAGGAACCCTTTGTTCCAAACTCAATTCCCAGTCCAGTTTGCAGAAAAATACAGGTATCAAAATGGAGTTCAGTGTCATGTGATCTGGTCACATGACCTAGCATGCCTTGCTGAGTCATAGTAGCCATGATTCATAGGTTGGCTGAAACATTCACAGGAGGGCTAAGCTCTTCCACGGTCCATTGTCTTTGTAGATGAGCCATGAGTGCTATCTGGCTTCCTCATTGTTGTACCTGAAAGATTAGTTGTTGGTGTTACCCAGAGTAAGCACATTTGAAATACAGATACAGAGTCAATATCCATAACTTCAGATACAAACATGATCCATGCACACAAATAGGATAATCATATTCAACAAATCATAACTTTTTCAATGACACCGCACATGATGCATCTTTCACAAAATGCATCATAATTATGTCCTGATCATATTATAATCATACCACTATGTTGAATATGTGGTGTAGTGTCAGGGCCTAATTTCAAGGCACAGGAGTTGGGAATGGAACTTCCCCTCTTTGTGGAACAGGAAATAACTCTCCAGCCAGGGCTGGGAAAACTTCCCAGACTCCCAGTGCTGGAGCCTGAATCCACTCACACTTCATTAGTTACCACCACCCCCAATCTTTGTGGCAACTGCAAACTTTATCAGTGATGATTTTATATTCTCTTCTAGGCCATTGATAAGAATGTTAAATAGCACAGGGCCAAGAACCAATCCTTGCGGGAACCCGCTAGAAGTAAATCCACTCGACCATGATTCCCCATTTACAATCACAGTTTTTAATCTATTTAATGTATGCCGTGTTTATTTTGTATCATTCTAGTTTTTTAGTCAAAATATTGTGCTGAACCAAGTCATATGCCTTACAGAAGTTTAGGTACCGAACTTTTGATCTCGTCCAATAACGATATCCAGTTAGTTTGATAGGATCTATTTTCTCTAAACCTTTGTTAATGGGTACTAATTATATTACCCTCTAATTCTTTATTAATGAAATCCAGTATCGGCTGCTCCATTATCTTGCCCAGTATTGATGTCAGACTGACACTCTTATAATTAGCTAGGTTTATCTTTTACACTTTTTAAATATTGGCACAGCATTAGCTCTATTCCAGTCTTCTGGAATTTCTCCAGTGTTCCAAGTCCTAATTAAAATCAACATTAACAATCCACCACGCTCTTCTACCAGGTCTTTTAAAACTCTTGGATACAAGTTATCTGGACCCTCTGAAGTCAACATGTCTAACTTTAATAGTTGCTGTTTAATGTCCTCGTGAGTTATTGTTGGACTAGAAAGAGTGTCGTCGTCAACGTCTTATGATATGAGTACATCATCTGTTTTTCGCCAAATCCAGGAGAGAAATATTTATTTAACACTTTTGCATTATTTGTGATAATTCTGCTGTTTCTGTCTAGTAATTTACCACTACCATTGTTAGGATTAATTTTGTACTTAATATACTTTTAAAAGCTTCCTTCTTATTTTCATTGATTGATAGCTTCCCTTATCAATTTTCTACAATTCTGACCTTCTAGCTTATATTCTTTACTATTGACTTCCCCTTTCTTCCATATATTTTATTTGGAGAGTGTTGGGATTCCTACCAGGGAGCCACCAGCATGGTCCAGAGATGGCCCCATTTCCTATATCAAGCTCTGGCTAGTAGGTATGTGAAGACCCTGCCTCCATCTGTCAGCTGGGAGACATAAAGGTTCTCTCTTTCTACCCTCTGATGCCTTCTTGCTGCTCTAAGCAAGGTGGGGTGGGACTCTGTTAACATGTGCCTCCCGAGCTTCCATTTACCTGGGGCTGCTGTTCCGTGAATAGTGGGGCTGTGACTGGGGCAGCAGATACTGAGTGTTGGACTCTTGCTCTTTCAGGAGCCAGTGACTTTCAAGGAGGTGGCTGTGGATTTCACCAGGGAAGAGGGGGCTCTGCTGGACCCCACTCAGAGAGCCCTCTACAGGGATGTCATGCAGGAGAACTATGAGACGGTGGTCTTGTTGGGTAAGGAGTCCTGTCCCCTCGGTTATTAGAAGCTGTGGGGGCTCTAAAGAACCTGAGTAGTAGTAACTTTATACCTTTATTCGTCATACAAGTTTTGACAAGTTTTCTTGCCCCCCCCTTTTTTTTTTTTGCCTCATCTCCTACCCACTAGTATAATTTTTGGACATGTGCCTTTTCAGTGCTGTCAGTCATTTTAAAATTGCATTTAATGTATCCTTATTGGATACATTAATAACTGTAGCTTTCATGCCTTTCTCATTTTAAGAGGAAAATATGCTGCCTGTAGAATTCTAAATTGAGTAAATAGGTGTATGACTCATGCATAGCTTGTGTGACAGTCAATGAGCTCCGCGTTTGATACGAGAGTGTATAATGTTACTTTTCAGGACCCCACGGGTGAAGGGAGAACAGAGCCATGGGAGGGGAGGAGAAGAGGGGCAGTAGATAAAATTCTGGGGTGCCAGGACATGGGGAGGGTGTGTGCAGGATTAGAGCTAAGAAGCAGCAGGGAGGGAGGAGCTAGTGAGAGATGAGGAGGGAACACGAGAAGTTCCCAAGGTGCCGGGAGGTGGTGCCGGCTGAGAGTAATGGGAAGAAGTGGAGAGGAGTGTGGTTCAGTTTCACTTCATTATACATTTTTCCCTCAAATATTATTTTAACTCCTGACCTCCCTCTCCCCCTCATTATCCTCCTTCCTCATATAACCTCCCCATCTCTATTCACAGCGACCCTGGCCACCGATCCTGAGTCCTTGCTGCATTCCTCCCTCCCAGAGCAGGGCCACTACCCTGGCACAAATGGACACTTTGTTGATGATGTCACAGGGTGGTAGTGTTGCCTGTACAATTTTTACACCTATGTATTGGGGTACAACTTGACCTTGTACATGGCTGCTCAAAGTTAATTGAGAAGATGGAATTTTGTTAAACACACAGAAACTTGATTTAATGCAGACCGTTATAATTGGAATCATAGGCAAGGATCAATACACATAACGACAGACTAAGATAAGTACAGTAAAGAGGGTCTTGTACTGTGCATACTTACAAGTTATGGACACCATTGGAAACAAAGATGGAGGGGCAAGGGAGACCATCAGAAGGGAGGCCCTGCTTCAGTTTACACTGTCTCAGGGACCCGACAAAATGAAAAAATGGTAACTAAGAGAGGTATTTTATCTGCTTTCTTAGGGTAACAGGATGGCTATATACCATATCTGCTCCTTTACTCTGATTACAATAATGTCAATAGCTGCCCCAACCCATATGTGGCCTTTGGGAAGTCCATAATTAAACATCAAGCATTACTACTCATGATTTACATCACTTATTTATTAATAATTCCAATATATGAATGCAGCTCAACTGCTGAGATACTTCATAGCAACCTAATTTCTAAAGCCCATCCCAACTTCCTTCTTTCAGAATCCTGTGGCATATTGCACCTGTTTGTGGTTCCTTGTTAGTCTCTCGAAATGAGGGTGCAAAATATCTGACCTGGGATTCTCTCCTTAGGCCTATTCCAGTAAATCCCACACTTCAGCATAGCTGCTCCCCAAAAGCCTCAACCTAATAAAGTCCCTTAACTGTAGCAAGATTAATAACCCATTTATCTATGTTCACCTCCTTGCCCCTCCATGCATGTTCCAAGCTAATAAGCAATACTCTAATAATGACGTTTTACCTCTAGCGAGTATGAAATTGCCCATGAGACTAGGTCCTAGATCATAAAATCAGGTCGGGGTCAACAGGAGTAAGAGTTTGGAGAGAATCTTGTCCCCTCTCTCTCCATCTGCAGCAGCCACAAGCTGTCTTCCCTCCAGGCTCCTTGGATCTTTGAGCCTGTCCCTCCTAGGTTGCGTGGCCCAGTTCTTGTTTCTTACATTCTCCTTTTCCAGAAGAATTAGAGGCTGTTGCTCCTGAATTTTAGGGTTTAATTCCCCAGCCGTCTCCAGACACTGGGGGAGTTTAATTCTCCCTCCGATTACACCTGAGTCACTAGATTTTCTAATTCCCCCAAATGTGCTTTTGTGATGTCACAGTTCTGGGGTAGCTAAACCTTAGACCTGCCTCCACGGTGTGCTCAAGGAATGGCTGCTCAGGTATCAGGCCTCTAGCCAGCCCCTGTCTATGGGTGGGGACCCACACGCCTCTCCTTTTTGACCAGGGTTTGAGGATTGCAGCTTGTCCTCCACTGTGTTCACTGTACTAAGGCTTTCTCTCCAGAGGCTGTGAGCAGTGTGTGTGAGATAGAGGTGGGAATTTTGGTGATACTTGTATGATGCCAATACACACCTCAGTTTCCCTCTGTGATGGGGATTGCTATGATTATAAAGAGAAGGAGACATGAGGTGTGTTGTCACGTAGCTATTATGGGGTGATATGAATGGGTTATTAAGGACTGGCTGGGATCAACCTACATCAACGGAATACCCGACAGAGACAAGGAAATAATTGTCACCTGTCCATGGGAGGATATCTGCTTGGCTGAGTGAAGCATACATGGGCTCATGTTTTTGGGAGCAGGAAGAACTGGGCTCACAGATGCAGAAAGCTCTGCCGGAGCAAAGACAAATGGACAGGCACAGTGAAAGGAAACCAAACTGTTTTCTACAGCAGCAGGGCTCAAGGGCATTGGCCAATATGGACTATATTATCGTCTTTGCTTCTCTGTGCTAAGCTAAGGACTTTCCAATACTGTGTTTCGGTTGAGTCTGCCCAGTGTCCCAACAAAAGCTTGCTCCGTGCATTGAATGAGGAACAGTCTGTCTGAACAGGAGTGTTGTTCAGCTGGACCTGCTGGCAGAGCTCACAGGTTGAAATAGGAGTGTTGAAGCCAGCGGCTCAGTCTCAGGTGTTGAACCTACATGGCTTATCCTTGTGGAAGAGTGGAACCCCTTGGGGATGTAGTGCATTCAAGGGGCACCTCCCAAGGACTGTTTAAAAGCCAGGGCATTGCACAGATCCTGTGGATCCATGACAGTGTGCCAGAAGTTAAGCCTTATGGGGAAAAGATAGAAAACAAGAAAAGGATCTAAATGCGTATTTACCATCGCCCCCTCATCAGTCCTCGTGGGAATCCCTGATCGGTTCCAAAGTGTATTAAAACCTTCCTTAAAGGCTTACCTCTTGGTTATCAGGTCAGGTCAGTTTTGTTAGATGGATTTCACTTCACCCTCCCACTTTCCTGGTTCTTGTCACACAGACAGAAACAGCAAAAGACCAGAAGTCCGAAGCACAGACAATGCAATGTTTATTGGGGTTAGTTTCCAAGCAAGCATATTCACAAAGCCCTTCACACTAGTTGGGCTTATCTCTGTACGCCAATAGAGTCTGTTCCCCAGTGTCCCCCTTTCCAGCTCTGATGCTGCAAAGCGTTTACCCTGCGTCCCCCTTCCCAGCTCTGAATCCGCAGAGCCTTGCCTATGTCCCTTTTCCCCATTCCCTGTTCCCGTTCCCCCCTTAACAAACATGATTCCAATTTCCTTTCCCCCTCCTGGCTGACCCCAGTTTATATAGTAATATTCTCAGCTATACCTGAACCAGTCATTTTACTGAAATTTAACTAACAAATTCTAACATATTGTAACATAATTTTCTAACCAATTATATCCCAGTACCCTAATTAACTTACACCTAGCAAAATTAATTGTACAGCAGACAGAAACAATTAGAGAATCAGACAGATTAACAATAGAAAAGTGGGGGCCATAAAGATAAAATATACAGAAATGAGGGTTTCACAGCCACAACCGTTGAGAAGGGATTTCTTGCCAGACAGATGCTCTCTTAAGATCTGTTTCTTTATCAGGTGGTGATGGGCGCTATCGGGACAGGATCATCTTCCTAACAGCCCAACACCACCTTATTTCAGTGTGACTGGTTTGGGAGGTGAGGATGTGACCCTACGCTTCCCAGCTTATGGCTGTCCCTGCTGCTTAGCCAAAGAAAAAGGCCTCAGACTATCCTAGTGAGAGAAGGCCCAGACACAGGCAGACTGTGATTTTGATTCTTTGTTTTTATACCCCTGTAACTAGCTAAGTGATAAAAATACACCTAAGATCTTAGTCTAGGCTTCACAGGTAGGCCTGAATATCTATATTCTAACGGTGGGTTCTACCCCTTCCCCTATTTTGTGTCTGTCTTGTCTCTTTAGATTGTAAATTCTTCAGGGCATGGGCCATCTACTATTCTGGGTTTGTACTTTGCCTAGCACAATGGGGACCCACTGTTAGTTGGTTCTTAGGCACTGCGGTAATGAATATGATTTATAATAATAATAATTCTCCTGCCACTTTGAGCCAAAGGAGATGGCCTTGGGATGTTACAGCTTAAAAATGAGCTGGGCTTAAAGCCATGGAATATTCTTTGTGACAAGTATCCCACAAACTCCACTGATCTCTCTTCTTTTCTTTGCCTTGAGTAGAGTTTCCAGTTTCCAAACCTGATGTGATCTCGCGGCTGGAACGAGGGGAAGAGCCGTGGGTCCCACACCTCCCGGGCTCTGAGAAAGAAGTGCTCCCGAGAGGTGCCTGCACAGGTGAGTGTAGTGGTTCCTTGCTCTCCCGCTCGGAGGGAGGCCACTTGGTCTAGTTGCCTTTGGGCTTGTCTGGCCAAGGCACAACTGCAGAACAGTCTAGGGCCCCTGTCTCCACCCAAGGTGGAGCAAGGCCCCCCAGGTCCTCTCGATCCCAGCCCCACAAAGTCACGGCCAGGCTTTAGCCTGGGCTTGGGGAGGCTCAAGCTGCCAGCAATTAAACAGTCTCAAGTCTGGCTTTAGCCTGGGCGGGGCTCAGGCAGCCAGCAAAGCAACAGTCTATAAGGGAGCTGGTAAGGGAGGCTCCTTCTTCAGAGCAGGAGCTTCCCTGCACAGTGTAGGCAGACGGCCACCCCGGGGTGGGGTGGAAGGGGGATGTGGGCCCACCCTACTCCACCACGTCCCAGCCCAGGGCCCTGGCAGAGGCAGGATTGGCTGCCCCTGCGTCGGCGGGGATCCAGCCGCAACACGCCAACTGGCCCACACACGGCTCCACGGTTGGCTGCTCTGTGGCTGCCCCTAGGCCACTTCCTGCCTCCCCAGGGTTTGGTACCTCTCTCTTCCAGGGCTTCTCAGGCTCCTCGCAGTACACCCGCAGCTGGTAGTCTGGGCCACTCCTCGTCGAAATCTCCCACTTCTGTGGCTGTGGACAGCCGGAGTGTCCTTCTCCTCTGGGGATTCTGCCCCAAGTGGGCTGCAGGGCCTGCCTCTTATACTTCCGGCCCTGCCCCGGCATTTCCGGCAATGGGGGCAGTGCAGGCTAGGCTCGGCCCACCAAGTGGAGTGTAGTGGTCCCTCGTTCTCCCGCTCAGAGGGAGACCAGTCGGCCTCATTACAGTGAGGAATTGGTTAAACCAACTCAAAAACTGACTACAGGAAACATTTGGGATGCCCTACAAAGACCTTGTGAGCTCTCCAAGTTCAGGATTGTTCCCTGCAGATGTGGAATCATGGCAGATGTCACTCATGGCTTCCCACCTATTCTGACTGACAACTTGCAGCAGGTGTCTCCCCTTTCTTGCTTTCCTCTGAATGGTCTCATGAGATACAGACCAAAACTGATCCCTTCCTCTCTCCTCTGGGGAAGGGTTTGGGGAAAATCAGCTTCTGATAGGTTTGGTCTCTCCCGCAAGTATTTTGGTTTGTTCATTCTTTTTCCATTCCTCTCTCTGAGATTTCCTTTCTCTCCGGCTCAGGGAGTGACCTATGTCTGGATTCTCTCTGTCTCCCATCAGGTGATGGGATGGTGAGTGAGAACGAGAAGGAGAAACCCCAGCAGGAAGATGCTGAGCAAGTAGAACCACATGGAACGTTATCAGGAAGATCCAAAGGGAATGTTTCCGGGAGTTGTGCACTCCCAGAAAAAGCAAAAGCCTGTGAGACTCAGCACAGGCCAGAGGAAAACTTCAGTAGCCACTCAAACCTTATTACACGCGAGAGAATCAACTTGGAAGAGACACGCTACACATGCCATAAGTGTGGGAAAAGCTTCAATCGGAGCTCAACCCTTCTCACACATTGGAGAACCCACACTGGCGAGAAACCCTACACGTGCTCTGAGTGCGGGAAAAGCTTCAATCGGAGCTCTGCCCTGATCACACATCGGAGAATCCACACTGGTGAGAAACCTTATGCATGCTCTGAGTGTGGGAAAAGCTTCAGTCAGAGGCCACACCTTACCGCACATCAGACAATCCACACGGGTGAGAAACCTTATGAATGCTCTGAGTGTGGGAAATGCTTCATTGATAGTTCAACCCTCATCTCACATCAGCGAATCCACACAGGAGAGACGCCCTATACGTGCTCTGAGTGTGGGAAAAGCTTTAATCAGCACTCACACCTTATCACACATCGTAGAATCCACACAGGAGAGACGCCCTATACATGCTCTGAGTGCGGGAAAAGCTTCAATCAGAGCTCAAACCTTATCAAACATAGGAGAATCCACACGGGTGAGAAACCTCATGGATGCTCTGAGTGTGGAAAACGCTTCATTCATAGTTCAGCCCTCATCTCACATCAGAGAATCCACACGGGAGAGAAACCTCATGGATGCTCTGAGTGTGGGAAACGCTTCAGTGATAGTTCAGCCCTCATCTCACATCAGCGAATCCACACAGGAGAGAGACCGTACACATGCCAGGAGTGTGGGAAAAGTTTTAGTCGGCGCTCAGCTCTTATCACACATAGTAGAATCCACACAGGAGAGAAACTCTACACGTGCTCTGAGTGCGGGAAAAGCTTCAATCGGAGCTCAAACCTTATCACACACAGGAGAATCCACACGGGTGAGAAACCTTATGGATGCTCTGCGTGTGGAAAACGCTTCATTCATAGTTCAGCCCTCATCTCACATCAGCGAATCCACACAGGAGAGAAGCCCTACGCATGCTCTGAGTGCGGGAAAAGCTTCAATCAGAGCTCTGCCCTGATCACACATCAGAGAATCCACACAGGAGAGACGCCCTTCACATGCTCTGAGTGCGGGAAAAGCTTCAATAAGAGCTCAAACCTTGTCGCACATAGGAGAATCCACACGGGTGAAAAACCTTATGGATGCTCTCAGTGTGGGAAACGCTTCATTGATAGTTCAACCCTCACCTCACATCAGCGAATCCACACAGGAGAGAGGCCCTACACATGCTCTGAGTGTGGGAAAAGCTTCAATCAGAGCTCAAACCTTATCAAACATCAGAGAATCCACACGGGAGAGACGCCCTTCACATGCTCTGAGTGTGGGAATAGCTTTAGCCAGCACTCTCAACTTATCACACATTGTAGAATCCACACAGGAGAGAAACCCTACACATGCTCTGAGTGTGGGAAACGCTTCAGTTATAGCTCAGCCCTTACCACACATCAGAGAATCCACACGGGTGAGAAACCTTATGGATGCTCTGAGTGTGGGAAACGCTTCATTCATCGTTCAGCCCTCATCTCACATCAGCGAATCCACACAGGAGAGAAGCCCTACGCATGCTCTGAGTGCGGGAAAAGCTTCAATCAGAACTCTACCCTGATCGTACATCAGAGAATCCACACAGGAGAGACGCCCTTCACATGTTCTGAGTGTGGGAAAAGCTTCAATCAGAGCTCAAACCTTATTAAACATCAGAGAATTCACATGAGAGAGACGCCCTATGGATTATCTGAGTGTGGGAAAAGCTTCAATCAGAGCTCAAGCCTTATTAGACCTCAGAAAATCCACATGGGAGAGAACTGTAATAAATGCCTTGACTAGGACTGGCCAAATAATTTTTTGTTTTTAAATCTCATTTTCTAATTCCCATATAACGATCATCGAAGAGAGACTGACTGCCAGGATCCCAGGACTGATCCCCCTCTGTGGAATGAAGCACAACGGCGAAAGGCTGTGTAGCCTTCACTAGTCTCCTTGTACCTGAAAAGCCTGCTAGCCTGAAGTGCTGGGCCATCTGTCATTACCTGGTACCTCAACTGCAGCTACAGTTCCTACTCCATGTGACTCCAAAGCCGAAGAGCTGCAGAGATCCAACACCTTGTAATCTTTGCAATTTATTTTCCTTTTTCTATTTTTGTCTATTGTTTTTTATGGACATGGAGCCTTCCAGCCTTTCTATTCGATTGGGGTGTAACAGTGTGGCTCAGTGGGTGTGAGTGTGTGAACACTGAAATCTACACAGGGAAGATGCTAAGAATAGTTCCCCAAATCTTAATAGCCTTAAAACTCTGCCCTATGAAATGACTTCAGGCATGCTCCTTTCCCTATGGAAGCATTGCAAGGAATTGAGCTGTCAGATGTACATTGTTCAGCAAGAGCTGTTTGAAGTTCTTTTACTGCTGTCTCTATAAGGTCTGTCTGTGTGTTTTGGGGCGAGAGGGTGAGGAGAAGTATTAGCGACACAATAGTGAAATCTAAGGAGAAAACTAATGAGCTTTGATGCTGTGGGCTAAATGTAAGCAATAATTCGGTTTTGGTATTGAAATATGCAGCTGGCTAAATCTGGAATGCACTGCCTTGGCGAAAATCTCTGGGGTTTCGTCATCACTAAATATGCACCTGCCTCCTTGGGTTGCTGTTTTAGGATTTATAAGGGCTGATTTTCTGCTGTATTCATCTGATGGTTTGACTAAATTGATGACTTGATTCCAACACAATATCCTTGTTAACTCATTGATTTACTGATTTGACCTGAACTTTCTCACTGTATTGTTTAACCCTTTGTTAGCTGAGTAGTATTTATAGTCATTTAGCCTTAGTGTTGTGTGTTCTTGGTTTTATTTGTTCATGTTAATAAAACATGTAACTAGTATCTTGAGTCATTTCTTTCAATAAGCAACAGGGGCTGGAGCTGTGGAGAATGTGAACGGAGATCAGCCACTCCCCATCTGAGCCTTCTCAGAGTCCTCTAAATTAACACTGTGTTTCCCAAAGGGCAGCAATGGAGGGGGATCTATCTTAGCTCCAGCTGTGTCCAGGTGGGGAGGGAGAGCTCAGATCATCACAAGGGAAAATAAGCTCCCCTACCCAGGCTTTCAGGAATTTGGGGAGGGGGTGCAGCATGTCTGAGTGAGGAGAGATCAGTAAGGTGGGGCTGATCTGAGTAGGGGGTCAGGGGTCTTGCTCTGCAGTCACTGTCATGGCCATGCCCAATCCTTACCCCAGTCTGGTTTGCCCAGGGGTTGGGCCTCGCCAGGCCAAGACGGGGGTTGGAGCTCTGGTTGGAAGGGCTGTAAAAGGTAGTGAACAGCCTGTAGATTTCAGCCAGCAGGGTGTTAACGGGACGTTGCTGAAAGAGGACAGGATGAAGGTGGTGCGGGCAACTGTAACTGCGTCTCCTGCTTTTCAGAAGTTTGAGTTTTGCAGCTGTAGAGGTTCTGCAAGGGGCTGATATTGCACCAGACAACATTAACTCTGCATTAAGGAAGTGTTTTGCCTTTTAATTAATACTGCTCCCTTGGTACTAACTGGGCTGTGAGGCTGACCCCAGAGCTAAATGCTTAGAAAGAAAACAAATGAGTCATGGACAGTGGATATTTTCAAACAACTCATGTCCCTCCTGTCTGCACTGGCAATGGTGAGAGGAAACCCAGCCAAGTGATTCATTCCCTCAGGACAGAAGTTTAACCACTTCCATTCTCTGTATCTTCACTATAAGGGAAAGGAACAAGAAAAGCAAATTGAGTTCAGAGAGAGCGAAAGTGGCAGATTTCTTTTCTCTCCAAGGCCCTAAGAGCAAACCCTGTTCTCCACATGACCCTTTTCTTTATATTTAATTCCTCCCCATTGGGCTGGATTACTGCTAGTAACAAACCCTCGCTCTACTCCCTTCAGCATCTCAGTGTAGTTACAATTAGGTGAGTAATGTCCATCCTTTCCCCTTCAACCTGCCTCAGATAGAGATAGGGAAGTTCTCCCTCACCAGGTGCCCATGCCATGTGTCTGTGTGTCCACACATCATGTGTCCTTTCTCTGGTAATCTTCTCAGATCACGGTACAGGGAAGAGAGCTTAGTGCCTGTAACCATGCCTCAGTGGGCCACAGCTGAGAAGCCAAATTCAGGACAAACTGCTGAGAAATTGGGCAGATACACCCCAAGAGTGGTGCCTAATCCCCCATAGGATATACTAGACCAGCAACAAAAGTAAACTTCCGCTTCACCACACCGGCTAACAAGAAGTCATAAAAGTAGTTCCTTTAGGCATTACAGTCTTTATATTACCACCAAAAACACTAGACTTAGAAATGAGTAGTTCTTTAAAACCAATCTCTTCAAATAAGAGGTTCTTCTGATCCCACAGGACCAGGCACCCACCCAGGTCAATATATAACTAGTTATTTCCCAAAAATCACATTGATGCCAATCCTTTAGTATCTAAATTCTAAAGGTTTCAGAGTAGCAGCTATGTTAGTCTGTATCCGCAAAAAGAACAGGAGTACTTGTGGCACCTTAGAGACTAACAAATTTATTTGAGCATAAGCTTTCGTGGCCTATGGCCTACTTCTTCGGATTGTCAAAGTTAGATTCAGGACTCACAATTTGTTAGACCACTCTGTTTATTAGCACAGTGCTCTGCTAATACATTCAGATAATGTGAGCACCATCCAAGACCCACACTGCCTTATTTTATACAGATATAAAGGGCATGAACTTAACAAGAGGACAAAGAAAGCAGAACTGACAAGTTTACCTGAGGCTAGACATACATATTCAATTTCCTTACTAACTTTTACAGATTTCCGGCTAATGTTCCACCATAAGCTTAAGTGGACTCATTGTTTATGCCTTAAGGTTCCTTTTCCTGACACCTGTATTTCAACATTCCTTATATTTCTTAAAGGTACATACAGCATTTCTTTAATCCATTCTATTTTTACAATATAATTCATTCTACTTTCACAATCTCTCCTTTTGGTCAAGCTACGCTATGACCAACAATTACTGGGTTCCATGTATTAACCGTTCTTTATTTCTTTGTTCATCAGCGATATTCAAAATCATCATATTAGCCCTCTGTTTTGGGGCAGTCACCTGGGTGGCATACCTTACACAATTCTGGATAGAACAGGAGATTAACTGAAAACATACAAAAATCATTAGGATTCCAAACAGAATAGTCAGGGCTCCCTAAAACAACCAGTTCCCTATGCCAGAGAAATTGAACAGGTTACTTAGCCACTTCCATAAAGAACTCGGCTCTTCATAGGGAAGATATGTGATATGTTCTAAGTGGCTAGCATGATCTATTACCTCATTGGTGTCGTCAGGTATAAACACACAGCATTCTTTTCCAGTGAGAGCACAGGTGCCTCCTTTAGCAGCCTGCACTATGTCCAATGCCTGATGGTTTTGGAGGGCCATCTGTCGGCTCGCCCCTGTTTCTTTGGCCAGGGCTCTTAAACTCTCTCCGGTTTCATTTGTCATTATTTCAACTACTGCTTGTAACCTCAGGAGCCTTTTTGCATGGTGTATTACTCCCCCAGGTGGGATAAGGGAACCGCCAATGGCCTCTTCCCAGGTTAAGGGGCTTATGTTATTTACATACCATTGGGCATCTGGCAAATCCCTTCTTCGCCTGAAGGTGTTCTCGTGGGAAGGACCCTAGCACTCGGAATTGTGGGAAGAGTCAGGCGGGATAACAGATATCTGACCAGTTAGCTGGTAACACAGTATAAGCTTTGGTCCCACAAACCCAATGATGGCCTATTAAGGCCGGGAAGGCTTGGTTGTACCCATTTGTCACATAGGTGCCTGCAAAGGAGGAGTAATATCCTCCAAAGGGCACAAGGTAATTCTCTTTACGAGGAGTGATGTTATTTGCATGGCACTGAAAGATTGTATTGTTTTCACTAAGATTACTGTAGGGAGAACATGAGATTGATTTTTCTGTTTGATCCCAGGTCGAGAAAAAATTCATATCCCCATACCCGGCTTGCCACTCTTTAGTTTTGTTCGAATAATCCCATACACCATTGGCAACAATATGCCATAGGCAACGGCTTTTTCCCAGATCCAGCCCTGTCCCATTACACACCCAACACCAATGACCTTTTCCCTCCACCACACTTATCTATTTAGATACATTTATTCCCACTGCTTCCCAAGTGTCGTTGCTGTTCCACGTTTTGTTAAACAGACGAGGTCCTCCAGTGAGGTCTGGGGAATTGAGTGGGATTGCCAGGACAGGAACACCAGCTTACAAGTGGGCTGGGATGTGGCTGCAGACCCAGCAATTAGAAATATTAAGGTCTGAGCTATCCACACTTGCTGCTGGATAAAAGAATTGTCATTGTGGACTCCCCAGACCTTAAGACTCCAGCAGCCGAGGAACAGGCACCACCAGAGGTGCATGTTGGAGGCAAGGCCCTTCTGGTTCTGACAACCTCAACTGAGGGAACTGCAGTCATGGTTTTACGTCCACCAGGCAGCAGGCGCTAGGCTCGCTACTGCTTCTTGGGCCTTGCTTTAGGTCGTCGTCTGCTTCTGGCAACCCTTACAAGAGCATAGATTGTAAGGTATTGCAGGCTGTTCCTCTACATCTTCTTCTGGAGTCAAAATTGACTCTGTGTGGTTCTGAGGTGATGATTGGTTTGCTGGGGATGGTGCCTTCTTACACTGTGAAGCATGCATCCATGCTGCGATGCCAGATAGTTTAACAGCCGTTTGGGTAGTAAGCAGTACCTGATGAGGACCCTTCCACCCGGGCTCCAAGGTGTGTTTTCGATGGTGCCATAGGTAGACCCAATCACCTGGCTCGAGGTCGTGGCAAGTGTCAGAGGTGGGTTCCGTCGGCCAGGCGGCTCGAACCTGTGAATGGAAGTGACTTATGGCTTGCATTAATCCCTTGCAATATTGAAGGAGCATACTGTGAGTCAAGTTCAAGTCTGGGATTGGAGTAATGGTAGCCATAGCTTTCATAGGGTGTCCCATAACAGTTTCAAAGGGACTCAATTTATGCCTTTGGGATGGAGTGGATCGCATTTCCATAAGGGCCAGCGGTAAAGCCGCTGGCCAGCTTAACCCTGTAGAGTCTCAAATTTTAGCAAGCTTATTCTTAAGTACACCATTTCATCTTTCAACTGCACCTGCACTCTGTGGGTGATAGGGACAGTACAACAGGTGTGTGATATGTAATACACGATCCAGGTGTTGAACAAGTTGTCTGGTAAAATGTGTAACCCGATCACTGGACAGAGTGGCAGGAATTCCTTTGGCAAGCATAACATGATTTAACAAACATTTTGCAACAGACAGTGAGTCAGCCTTGCGACAAGGAAAGGCTTCGATCCAACCAAAAAATAAACATACCATAACCAAAGTAAATTCATATTGTTGACACTTAGGCATTTGTACAAAATCAAGTTGCCAATGCAAGAATGGTGCTTGGGGCAGGCCCCAGAACCCCTGAGCCACTTTTACAGGTTTACCAATATTGTGGCTTTGGCAAGTGGTACAGGCAGCACAGTGGCGGGCTGCAAAAGAGCTGAAATGGGGGGCCCACCATCCTGCCTTAGTTACAGCAGAGACCATCCCCTCCTTTCTGACATGCGAAACACCGTGTAGCAGGGCAGCCAGCGACGGGTAGAGTGAAAAGGGCCAGAAAGGCACCAGTAGGTGAACACCAAAGGGAATCAGGATGTAGAGAGCAACCCTGGGCAACCCACGAGTCTTTTTCAGGTTCTGGGGCAGAGTCTTGGAGCAGGGTGAGGTTAGTAAGGGACGGAGGTAGTATAGAAACAGAAAGGGAACCTAGAAATGCATCTAGGGAAGGTTTTATGGCAGCAGCATGTTTAGCAGAGGCGTCAGCAAATGTGTTACCCTTAGCAACATCAGTATCTGCCGTCGAGTGGCCAGGGCACTTAATAGCTAGGGCACACAGAAGTAAAACTGCATACAAGGGAGCAGCAATGTAGGGGCCATTTTTGATAGGGGTACCGGCGGAGGTAAGGAAACCCTGAGCTTGCCAGAGGGTGCCAAAGTCTTGTACAACCCCAAAAGCATAGCGGGAGTCAGTGTAAATGGTGGCGGAGCATCCCTCCGCCAAAAAACAAGCACGGGTGAGGGCAACTAATTCGGCAACTTGCGCTGAGGTTACAGAAGGTAAAGGCGCAGTTTCTAGAGTTTCAAAGAGTGACACTACAGCATATCCTGCAAGGAGACAACGTTGATTGTCTCGAAAACAGGAACCATCAGTAAACAAAACAAGGTCAGAGTTAGGGAGAGGGACATCAGAAAGGTCAGAGCGTGGGATGGTAACAGCATAGGCAGTTGCAAGGCAGTCGTGGGGATCACCATCATCAGACAAAGGAAGGAGAGTGGCAGGGTTTAACTGAGAACAACGCTTTATGGTGATATATGAAGCCGACAGCAGTAAAAGTTCATACCTGGTAAGGTGGGCGGAGGAGAGGTGGCCTGTGTTACATTGTAGCAGGAGAGTTTCCACAGAGTGAGGTACCATGAGGGTAGAGAAGAGCGGAGGACAAGGGATTCGGACATTTCAACTAGGCATGCTGCGGCAGCCACAGCACGCAGGTGGGGGGTAAGCCTTGGGCAACAGGATCCAAAATGGCAGAAAAATAAGCCACTGGGCAGTTTTTGTCTCCGTGCATCTGAGTGAGGACTCCCAGTGCACACCCTGATTGTTCGTGGCAGAAAAGGGTAAAAGGCTTAGAATAGTCAGGCAGCCCTAAGGCGGGGGCAGAAGCCAAACCCTGTTTGAGGGAAACAAAGGTAGAGTTGGCCTCAGGGGGCCACGGCATGGGATCAGGCACAGAGACTCAAGTGAATTCCTGGAGCGGTTTTGCAAGGGAGGCATATTGGGGAATCCGTTACCTGCAAAATCTAGCCATGCCCCAAAACTTTTGGACCTGGCATGGGGAGAGGGGTCGGGGAAAACTGAGGATAGCTTGGACACAGGTGGGAGAAAGTGTATGGGAAACCTGGGAGAGGAGAAAGCCAAGGTATATGACAGAGGCTTGACAGAGCTGTAGCGTAGAGCGAGAAGCCTTGTGACCCTTCTTTGCTAGGGCAGTAAGGAGCAGTAAAGAATCAGTTTCTGAGGCAGACAATGAAGGGAAACAGAGGAATAGATCATCTACATATTGGACTAGTGTGGACCTGGACAGAAAAACAAGGTCAGCAAGGTCTTGGGCTAATGCTTGGAAAAAGTAAGATGCACTTTCAGTATACCCCTGAGGGAGTGTGGTCCATGTGTACTGCTGCCCCTTGTAAGAAAAGGCAAAAAGATACTGGGAGTCAGGGTGAACCGGGACAGAAAAGAAAGCAGAGCACAAATCAACAACAGTAAAATGAGTTGCACCTGGTGGGATAGAAGCCAGAATCGTTGCTGGGTGAGGGACAACAGGAAAGGCGGGTATAACAGTGCGGTTAATCGCTCGAAGATCCTGAACAAACCGCCACGATTTACCATCAGCTTTTCGAACTGGGAGGATAGGGGTGTTACAGGAGCTAGAGCAGGGGACAATAATGCCTTGTTCCCTCAGGGCGGTCATGACCGGAGCAATGCCAACCTCTGCTTTGGGGCTTAAAGGGTATTGAGACAGGCGAGGCAGGGGTTTGGAGGAGTCAACAGTAATGCAGATGGGGTCAGTATTTAAGCGGCCCACTTCAGATGGGTGGGTTGGCCACAGAGAGGATGGGACCTGCAAAATTAGGTGTTCAAGGGATGGGATCAATGGGTAACAGGGAACTGGAGTGGAAAGGGGAGTTTCAAATGGCAGGGAGGCCACAGAATCACTCAGAGAGGACTGGGGGATTTGTAAGTAGACACCATCCGGGGAACAATAGATGGTACAGCCAAGTTTACATAACAGATCCCGACCGAAAAGGTTTACCGGAGTGGAATCAGAGAGAAGGAAGGCATGATCCGTGGAAAGGGGACCAACTTGGACCGGTAGAGGTTTTGAAAGGGGATAAGGGGTTGGGACTCCCATAATACCCACAGCAGACATGTTTTTTCCGGAGCGGGGAACCGCAGGCAAATTGGTAGTATGAACTGCAGAGAGCGAAACTCCCGTATCAACAAGGAAAGGGAGAGAAAGATCATTAATACTCAAAACACACTCACCCATGGGAGTGAGAGGTAGTAAAGGAGCTAAAATTTCCTGAGGTTCCCCGGTGTCCCATCATTGTTGTGGGACAAAGTAAGGCTGGGGATTGTTGGGGGGTCTAACTGGTTATTTACAGAGCTATCAGGCCGGTTCGGACACTCATTCTTCCAATGTCCGGGCTGCTTACAGTATTTACAAACATCCCCAAAACCTGAAAATCCAGTTCCATGTTCCCATCCCTGGAACCCTCCCCGTCCCCGGTACTGTTTGCCCTGCCCTGAATAATGTTGTATTTGCAGGGCCATTAATTTTTGAGAGGACTGTTCCTCCTTTCCTTTCAGAGTGCCTTGGCAGTGCTCTGCCACTGTTTGCAATTTGTCCATGGTTTCGGTCTCCCACCCAACACTTATTCGCTTTAGCATACTGCCAATAGCAGGTAGGAGGCCATTAACAAATGCATGAGCCAGGGCGCCCTCTCCATTTTCATCCAGTTGCTGTATACCAGAATGTTGCAGAAAAACATCAGTCAGCCGGGTGCGATAGTCACCTGGGTTTTCTCCCTGTCGCTGTTTACAGCAGTGTATGGCCATCCAGTTGGTTTTAGGAGTCCATACTCGAGGGATGGCTTCAAGTAGATTTTTAGCTCGGTCCTTACACTTTTCCCAGTATTCAGCATCAGGACCGGTATCTGGCAAATTAGAGTGGCACTCACTGATGGGCCAATTTGCTGCTGTGAGCCGTTTTTCATGTTCGCTAGGGGTTACAAGTAGCTCACACAGCTTCAGGAGGTCTGCCTCATAGGGTTCATAGGTGTCACATACTCTGCGAATTTGGTAGGATATTTCAGGGGCTTTGGAAAGCCTTTTACAATTGAAAGCAGCTCTGAGCGAGTCCAGGATTTATAGCTCCAAGTGGGACCCCCTTCTTGGCCCCCAGTATGCAGGATTCGGAGGGGAGTCTGGACAGTTTTAGAGCTAGAGCGCAAGCAATGGGCCCAATCCTTATTCAGGCTATCTTTGCATGTATAAGAAAAAGCAGAGGAGTCAGGCAGACTGGAGGGTTCTTTACAGGCCTGAGCGGTACCGGAGGAATCGGCCTGGGCAGCATTGGATGGTCCAGACTGGTCTGAACTGGTGACCTCTGAGAATTGTTCCTGAACTGGGGAGGCTGGTGATCGTCTATTGATCCGACGCAAGGCTGCCAAGCCAATTAATGCATCTTCCTCATCGTTCCCCCCAGAATTTAAAAAGGGGTTTTCTTCATCCTTTTTCACAATGAGATGGGAGTATGAAGGGGGTTGGGATCGATCTGAGTCTGCTCGGAGAACGGGGTGAAGGGGAGCGCATGGTCTGGTGGTGGGAGAGGAGGCTTCCAATAAAGCTTTTAACTTATCATTTGAATCTTTGAGAGAGGCGAGTTTCGATTCTGTCCACCTACGATTTGCCTCTTCCCACCACTGCATGAAACAATCAACCTCTCCTCTGGCCAATTTAGTTTTAGGTTGGCCGAGTTTGTCTTTTAAGATGTCCACTCTGTCTTTGTCCCAAGATCCTAACAGTGGCCACTGAGTTTTGGGATCTCCCTGAGTTAACCTAGACCATTTTCCCAGAAATTTAGAGGAGTCTGGACCCTTCCTAAAATACATAAAATGAGCCGGCGTTCCTTTAGGGAACTGTCCCGACTTAGACGTCTGGTTACTCATACAGGAGGACTTTACACACCCCAATCACACAAGAAGGAAATTTGGGTTCATCAGAGCGATGCCCAGTGCAACACACAAAAGGAGCCCACAGGCTACTGGCTCAATCGCCCTTGCTTTCACACCAAGGGTTTTACCCAAGGTGCGGTGCGGTGCGGCTGCGATTGTGCAGATTTCACTCACTCAGACCGCAGGGACAGGAACGCCTTGGTCGGCTGATCCCCGGACGGAGACGGCACCCAGACTCAAACACTCCACAGGAGGATGGATAGACACAAAGACAGGACAGTCCTCAGTCCGGACAAAACACAGAAATAATTACCTGAGCAGATTCCTAATGTCAGATCCCGGGATCCAAGAACAGAGTGGGAACCAACAGGTTCGATGGCATAGACTTCACTGTGGTCATGCACCCTTCTGTTCAGGAGGAGGACCACTCAGGCCAAATGCCCAGGTGCCAGCTGCCACGGTCATCCTACAAAAACAGTCAGGAATCACACTGCCCCAGTGAAGATGGTTGCCATCTTGGTGGGACCTCCAAATTGTCAAAGTTAGATTCAGGACTCACAATTTGTTAGACCACTCTGTTTATTAGCACAGCGCTCTGCTAATACATTCAGATAATGTGAGCATCATCCAAAACCCACTCTACCTTATTTTATACTGATAAAAAGGGTGCGAACTTAACAAGAGGACAAAGAAAGCAGAACTGACAAGTTTACCTGAGGCTAGACATACATATTCAATTTCCTTACTAACTTTTACAGATCTATGGCTAATGTTCCATCATAAGCTTAAGTGGACTCATTGTTTATGCCTTAAGGTTCCTTTTCCTGACACCTGTATTTCAACATTCCTTATTTCTGCTTAAAGGTACATACAGCATTTCTTTAATCCATTCTGTTTTTCAATATAATTCATTCTACTTTCACAGGATGCATAGAATGGAACATATATTGAGGAGATATATATATACATACAGAGAGCATGAAAAGGTGGGAGTTGTTTTACCAACTCTGAGAGGCCAATTAAGTAGGAGAAAAAACTTTTAAAGTGATAGTCAAGATAGCCCAGTACAGACAGTGTGATAAGAAGTGTGAGAATACTTACAAGGGGAGATAGATTCAATGTTTGTAATGGCTCGGCCATTCCCAGTCTCTATTCAAGCCTAAGTTGATTGTATCTAGTTTGTATATCAATTCAAGCTCAACAGTTTCTCGGAGTCTGTTTTTGAAGCTTTTCTGTTGCAAAATTGCCACTCGCAGGTCTGTCATTGAGTGACCAGACAGGTTAAAGAGTTCTCCTACTGGTTTTTGAATGTTATGATTCCTGATGTCAGATTTGTGTCTATTAATTCTTTTGCATAGAGACTGTCCGGTTTGGCCAATGTACATGGCAGAGGGGCATTGCTGGCATATGATGGCATATATCACATTGGTAGATGTGCAGGTGAATGAGCCCCTGATGGCATGGCTGATGTGATTAGGTCCTATGATGATGTCACTTGAATAGATATGTGGACAGAGTTGACATCGAGCCTTGTTGCAAGAATAGGTTCCTGGGTCAGTGTTTTTGTTCAGTGGTGTGTGGTTGCTGGTGAGTATTTGCTTCAGGTTGGGGGGTTGTCTGTAAGCAAGGACAGGTCTGTCTCCCAAGATCTGTGAGAGTGAGAGATCATCTTTCAGGATAGGTTGTAGATCTTTGATGATGCACTGGAGAGGTTTTAGTTGGGGGCTGAAGGTGACAGCTAATGGTGTTCTGTTATTTTCTTTGTTGGGCCTGTCTTGTAGGAGGTGACTTCTGGGTACTCGTCTGGCTCTGTCAATCTGTTTTTTCACTTCAGCAGGTGGGTATTGTAGTTTTAAGAATGCTTGATAGAGATCTTGTAGGTGCTTGTCTCTGTCTGAGCAATTGGAGCAAATGCAGTTGTATCTTAGAGCTTGGCTGTAGACAATGGATCGTGTGGTGTGTCCTGGATGGAAGCTGGAGGCATGTAGGTAAGTATAGCGGTCAGTGGGTTTCCGGTATAGGGTGGTGTTTATGTGACCATCGCTTATTAGCACAGTAGTGTCCAGGAAATGGACCGCTTGTGTGGATTGATCTAGGCTGAGCTTGATGGTGGGATGGAAATTATTGAAATCATGGTGGAATTCCTCAAGGGCTTCTTTTCCATGGGTCCAGATGATGAAGATGTCATCAATGTAGCGCAAGTAGAGTAGGGGCGTTAGAGGACGAGAGCTAAGGAAGCGTTGTTCTAAGTCAGCCATAAAAATGTTGGCATACTGTGGGGCCATGCAGATACCCATAACAGTGCCGCTGACTTGAAGGTATATATTATCCCCAAATGTGAAATAGTTGTGGGTGAGGACAAAGTCACAAAGTTCAGCCACCAGGTTAGCTGTGACATTATCGGAGATACTGTTCCTGATAGCTTGTAGTCCATCTTTATGTGGAATATTGGTGTAGAGGGCTTCTACATCCATAGTGGCCAGGATGGTGTTTTCTGGAAGATCACCGATGGATTGTAGTTTCCTCAGGAAGTCAGTGGTGTCTTGAAGAAGCTGGGAGTGCTGGTAGCGTAGGTCCTGAGGAGAGAGTCCACATAGCCAGACAATCTTGATGTTAGGGTGCCAATGCCTGAGATGATGGGGTGTCCAGGATTTCCAGGTTTATGGATCTTGGGTAGCAAATAGAATACCCCTGGTCAGGGTTCTAGGCATGTGTCTGTACAGAGTTGTTCCTGTGCTTTGTCAGGGAGTTTTTTAGCAGATGGCGTAGTTTCTTTAGGTAATCCTCAGTGGGATCAGAGGATAATGGCCTGTAGAATGTGGTGTTAGAGAGCTGTCTAGCAGCCTCTTGGTCATATTCCAATTTATTCATGATGACAACAGCACCTCCTTTGTCAGCCTTTTTGATTATGATGTCAGAGTTGTTTCTGAGGCTGTAGATGGCGTGTTCAGCATGGCTGAGGTTATGGGGCAAGTGATGTTGCTTTTCCACAATTTCAGCCTTTGCACATTGACAGAAGCAATCTATATAGAGGTCCAGTCTGTTGTTTCGACCGTCCGGAGGAGTCCATGCAGAATCCTTTTTTTTTTTTTTTTTTTTTTTGTAGTGCTGGTAGGGAGGATTCTGTGGGTTAGTATGCTGTTCAGAGGTATGTTGGAAATATTCTTTGAGTCAGAGACGTCAAAAGTAGGATTCTAGGTCACCGCAGAACTGTATCATGTTCATGGGTCTGGAGGGACAAAAGGAGAGGCCCCGAGATAGGACAGACTCTTCTGCTGGGCTAAGAGCATAGCTGTAAAGATTAACAACATTGTTGGGTGGGAACGGCTACTCAGGAGCAACAGCTGGTGCTGCATTATGGGACTGCTGCTTTCCTTCTACGCCCTCAATCTCCACCCATGCTTTGAGGCTGTGGTGGTTGCAAAAAAATCCACTGGTGGCTACATGTAGTCAGGGCCGGCTTTAGCAAGAGCGGGGCCCGATTCCTGGGGGCGGGGCTTGCTGCAAGCCCCGCCCCCAGGACCCGAGCCACGCCGCGGGGGGGGACCCGAGCCACGGGGGGGGACGGGGGGACCCGAGCCGCGGGGGGGGGACGGGGGACGGGGGGACCCGAGCCCCGCCGCGCCGCGGGGGGGACGGGGACGGGGGAGCCGAGCCACGCCGCGGGGACGGGGACCCAAGCCGCGCTGCGGGGGGGGACGGGAGGGGGGGACCCGAGCCGCGCCGCGGGGGGGGAGACGGGGATGACCCGAGCACCGCCGCGGGGGGGTGACGGGGGACGGGGGGACCCGAGCCGCGGGGGGGACGGGGGGACCCGAGCCGCGCCGTGGGGGGGGATGGGGGATGGGGTATCCGAGCCGCGGGGGAGGGGACGGGGGGACCCGAGCCGCGGGGGGGACGGGGGGACCCGAGCCCCGCCGCGCCGCGGGGGGGACGGGGATGGGGGAGCCGAGCCGCGCCGCGGGGGGACCCGAGCCCCGCCGCGCCGCGGGGGGGACGGGGACGGGGGAGCCGAGCCGCGCCGCGGGGGGGGATGGGACAGAGACGGGGACGACCCGAGCCGCGCCGCGGGGGGGTGACGGGGGACGGGGGGACCCGAGCCGCGGGGGGGACGGGGGAACCCGAGCCGCGCCGTGGGGGGGACGGGGATGGGGTATCCGAGCCCCGCTGTGCCGCGGGGGGGACGAGGGGACCCGAGCCCCGCCGCGCCGCGGGGACGGGGGGACCCAAGCCGCGCCGCGGGGGGGGAGACGGGGACGACCCGAGCCGCGCCGCGCCGCGGGGGGGGACGGGGGGACCCGAGCCGCGGGGGGGGGATGGGGGATGGGGGGACCCGAGCCCCGCCGCGCCGCGGGGGGGACGGGGGAGCCGAGCCGCGCTGCGGGGGGGGACGGGACGGGACGGGGGGACCTGAGCCACGCCGCGGGGGGGGACCCGAGCCACGGGGGGGACGGGGGGACCCGAGCCGCGGGGGAGGAACGGGGGGACCCGAGCCGCGGGGGGGGGACGGGGGACGGGGGGACCCGAGCCCCGCCGCGCCGCGGGGGGGACGGGGACGGGGGAGCCGAGCCACGCCGCGGGGACGGGGACCCAAGCCGCGCTGCGGGGGGGGACGGGAGGGGGGGACCCGAGCCGCGCCGTGGGGGGGGAGACGGGGATGACCCGAGCACCGCCGCGGGGGGGTGACGGGGGACGGGGGGACCCGAGCCGCGGGGGGGACGGGGGGACCCGAGCCGCGCCGTGGGGGGGGATGGGGGATGGGGTATCCGAGCCGCGGGGGAGGGGACGGGGGGACCCGAGCCGCGGGGGGGACGGGGGGACCCGAGCCCCGCCGCGCCGCGGGGGGGACGGGGATGGGGGAGCCGAGCCGCGCCGCGGGGGGACCCGAGCCCCGCCGCGCCGCGGGGGGGACGGGGACGGGGGAGCCGAGCCGCGCCGCGGGGGGGGACGGGACAGAGACGGGGACGACCCGAGCCGCGCCGCGGGGGGGGTGACGGGGGACGGGGGGACGGGGGGGACCCGAGCCGCGCCGTGGGGGGGACGGGGATGGGGTATCCGAGCCCCGCTGTGCCGCGGGGGGGACGAGGGGACCCGAGCCCCGCCGCGCCGCGGGGACGGGGGGACCCAAGCCGCGCCGCGGGGGGGAGACGGGGACGACCCGAGCCGCGCCGCGGGGGGGGACGGGGGGACCCGAGCCGCGGGGGGGGGATGGGGGATGGGGGGACCCGAGCCCCGCCGCGCCGCGGGGGGGACGGGGGAGCCGAGCCGCGCTGCGGGGGGGGACGGGACGGGACGGGGGGACCTGAGCCGCGCCGCGGGGGGGGAGACGGGGATGACCCGAGCCGCGCCGCGGGGGGAGACGGGGGACGGGGGGACCCGAGCCCCGCCGCGCCATGGGGGGGACGGGGACGGGGGAGCCGAGCCGCGCCGCAGGAGGGACGGGGACGGGGGAGCCGAGCCGCGCCGCAGGGGGGACGGGGGGGAGCCGAGCCGTGCCGCGGGGACGGGGAGCCAAGCCGCGCCGCGGGGACGGGGACGGGGAGCCGAGCCGCGGGGACGGGGAGCCGAGCCGCGCCGCGGGGACGGGGACGGGGAGCCAAGCCGCGCCGCAGGGACGGGGACGGGGAGCCGAGCCGCGCCGCAGGGACGGGGACGGGGACGGGGACGGGTGGGGAGCCAAGCCGCGCCGCGGGGACGGGGACAGGGACGGGGGGGGAGCCGCGCCACGGGGACGGGGACAGGGACGGGGGGGGAACCGCGCCGCGGGGACGGGGACGGGGGAGGGGTAGCTGAGCCGCGCGGACGGGGACGGGGGGGGAGCCGAGCCGCGCCGTGCCGCAGGGGGGACGGGGGAGACCCGAGCCGCGCCGCGGGGGGGACGGGGGGACCCGAGCAGCGCCGTGGGGGCTGTGCCGGGGGGGGACCCGAGCCGCGGGGACCGGGCCGGAGCCGGGCCCCGGGGGCCGGGCTGGAGCCAAGCCAGGCCAGATCCGCTGGGGCCTGCGGGAACGGGCCGCGCTACCCCGGAGCCCTTCTCCCGCCCCCACCCCAGCTTACCTCGTGCTGCTGGCCCGCCCCTGCTTCGTCTCAGACTTCCCGCGAATCTCTGATTTGCAGGAAGCAGGGGAGGGGGCGGGGCGTGCAGGGCAGGGGAGGAGGGGGAAGTGAGCTGGGGGCGGGGCGGACAGCTGTAGCGCGGGGCCCTCTTGGCGCGGGGCCCAATTCAGTCGAATCGGCTGAATCGGCCTAAAGCCAGCCCTGCATGTAGTGGCTGCATTTAAATGCTGGTTTCAATGATCCAGTGCTCAGATATCAGGGGCTGCGGGTCGGGAGTGAGGGGCACCAGCAGAGCAGAGACTGGGAGTTCAGAGCTGGGACAGCAGGGGCTGTGGGTGTAAGTTCTCACACAGAGACAGACCTGGTACCTACCAGACCAGACCGGACCTTGCTCCCGCTCTCAGCCGTTAGACCAACTGAGCTAGCTGGGCTTCCTGAGAGCATTTGCCCCTTCCACGACAAAAACAAGCAGGCAGGTGTAAGCAGAGTCAGAATGAGCTCTACCCTGACATCCAGTGGTGATCTGTGGAAAAGGACTTCTGGGGCTGATCTCGTTTGCATGGACACACCCACAATGCCTAGCATGATGGACTGCTTGCCCAAATGGTCACTTTGGCTGCTGTGGGAGTCCTGGTTATGTGAATCAAGGATAGTAGAACTGTACTTGGCATTTTATGACGGAGGGACTCGCCCTCAACTAAGTAGCACTCGGTAGGCAAGGGACATGGGTTCCAAAGCTCAGTGACCTGAGAGAGGTTGGTGGTAGGTGTGTGTATATTGGGGGTGCTTTATGAGGGCTGCAAGCACCACTTTTATCCTTTCTTTCCCCTCTGTGCAATAACAAGCCTGGTTTGAAATTCCTTGAAAATCTTATTATATGCTACAGATAATAGCTGAAACCACTGATATTTAGTTCTAAGTATTACATCTATTTTGAGCTAGTGGTGCACTAGCACTGAGGCTCCCTTACCATCTAAAATCACTGAGAGCTGTGTTGGGTGGGGGTGCTAGCAGAATGGCTAGTGGAGAGGAGTGGTGAGCAGAGCGGATAGCAGGGCACCTGGTGGAGTGCCATAGCTGGCAGTGAAGACTGCAGCAGAACCCCACGGAGAGGTGTGGCAATCGCTTGTCAACCCAAGCAGAGGAGCATATAAGATGCCCCCCATACCTCCCTCCACTTCCACCCAGGCTGGGAGGTAAATGCTGCAAAGGAACTTCTGAACTGTGGGGGCTGCAATGACTAAGGACAGAAACTGTGGGAGGGGTGACTGTTGGGTTGCTGGACTTAAGACCCTGAGGGGAAAAGGACACTGCCAGACTTACTTGGGGGTAGGTCTTTTGCTCATGGTTTGTGTTATGGAGCCTGTTTATGGTGTTTCCCCAACATAATGCTGCCTTTTGTTTCCCTCCTTTTGCTACACTCAGACTCTGCTTGCGAGAGTGGAAGTATTGCCTCGGAGTGTAATTGTCCCAGGTCACCGGGTGGGGGCTTGAGCCGGTTTTGCATTGTGTTATTGAAAGGGAACCCCTAGATACTGAACCCGGCCCTTGTTGCTGCCAACTCTGATGGGCAGAAGGGTTACACAGGTAAAAAAGAGGCCCAAAAAGTCCCAGAAACCCCTCCTCTTTTTCTCCACAGCCACTGTCTATCGGCAGGATTCCTCCTCCTCCTCCTGTAAGGATAAGGCCTTCGTCTGCCGCCAGATTAAAAGAGCAACTAAGCAGCAGTCATGAGCTGAGAAGCAGGAAGTCACATCCTCTGTCTGGTTCTCTAATTGTTTCCATCTGCTGTAGAATGAATTTTGCTAGGTGTAAGTTAATTAGGGGAGTGGGATATAATTGGTTAGAGAATTACGTTACAGTATGTTAGAACTGGTTAGTTACATTTCAGTAAAATGATTGGTTAAGGGATAGCTGAAAATATTACTGCATAAACTTTAGTCAATCAGGAAGTGGAAGGGGAAATTGGAATCATGTTTGCTAAGGGGAGGGAATGGGAACAGGCAACAGGGAATGGACACAGGCAAGGCTCTATGGCATCGGAGCCGGGAAGGGGGACGAGGGGTAAACGGTCTGTGGCATTGGAGCTGGGAAGGGAACACTCAGGAACAGACTCTATCGGCGTATAGAGATTAGCCTGACTGGTGTGAAGGGCTTTGGAATATGCTTGCTTTGAAACTAACCCACGGGAACATCGCTGTGACAGTGTACCCCATAAGGCTTTATGGGGAGGGGGTGCTTATAAATGTATGTATGACATAACTGGAATATGTTTTGTGCTGCCTGTGCCACGTAACATATCTCCGTAAGGGTTGTGATCTACTATATCTATTCATCCTATTTGTACATATATATCATTTTCTACTCGAGCTTAAGAATATGGGCTGTATGCTTGCCTGATTTCTAAGTAGCTTTGTGAGGCATTTGGTCAGCTTCTTTAGGAAGGAATTTGCCAGGTTAAGTACCTGATCAGGAGACACTTAGGGAACAATGCATCTTGGAATGCTCCAATCCACATGAGAAGTCTTCCTGGAGACATGCAAGATGCCATGTGGACAATGCAAAGACTGAGTCATGCAGGGGCATGTGACTTGCCCAGGTGACTCCAAAACTCCATCTTGGAGCTGGGCTTTGCAGAGGAGGGAGGTCTCCACCCACAAGAGAGAGTCTACTTAAACCTGTGGGAGACCCCTCCATTTTGTCTTCAGCTGGCTAAAGAAGGAGCCTCTCCACCCCCCCCAGGATACTTGAAGGAGACTGAAACAAAGGACAGTAACTACAGGGGGTGTGAGTGATTGCTGGACCCAGGCTAAAAGGAGATTAGCCTGTAAAAGGGAGCATTCTGGAACTGGTGAGGAAATTATCTGTATTCAGTTTGTTTAGGCATAGATCTGCGCATTTTGTTTTATTTTGCTTGTGACTTACTTTGTTCTGTCTGTTACTACTTTGAACCACTTAAATCCTACTGTCTGTATTTAATAAAATCACTTTCTATTTAGTAATTTACTCAGAGTATGTATTAATACCTGGGGGAGCAAACAACTGTGCATATCTCTCTATCAGTGTTATAGAGGGCGAACAATTTATGAGTTTGCCCTGCATAAGCTTTATGCAGGGCAAAACGGATTTATTTGGGTTTAGACCCCATTGGGAGTTGGGCATCTGAGTGCTAAAGACAAGCACACTACTGCGAGCTGTTTTCAGGTAAACTTGCAGCTTTGGGACAGGAGATTCAGACCCTGGATCTGTGTCTGGAGCCAGACAGGAGTGTCTGGCTCAGCAAGACGGGGTGCTGGAGTCCTGAGCTGGCAGGGAAAACAGAAGCAGGGGTAGTCTTTGCACATCGGGTGGCAGCTCCCAAGGGGGTTTCTGTGATCCAACCCGTCACAGTGGCGTAGTCGGCAGGATCTGTGCATAGTTGATTGCTTTGAGATACTGGTAGTGATTTTAAGTGAGTTTTAAGTGTGGTGGCTGGAGAACAGACAAAGTGGTTACTGGTTTGTTATTTTCTGTTTGCTTATTTCGGGCAAGGGAAGTAGGGACAGAAAAGGAAACTCTATTAACTAAGAATCCCCTGAGCTGAGTGCATCTCAGTTTCAGTGAACTGCAGAGGGGTTGTGGCCCAGCACAAGAAAGCAAGACAATGAGTACCAGTGATCTCAATTCCAGTGAACTGCAGAGTGGTTGTAGCCCAGCACGAGAAAGCAGGACAATGAGTACCAGTGACGCTGCTATTAAACTAAAGCTGGCCAGGTTGGAAGCAAAAGAGAGAGAAAGTGAACATAAGAGACGGCTGGAACTAAGACAATTAGAAATTAGTGCCATGGAGGCAGAACATGCAAGGGAAGAGGCTGCCCACAAGAGAGCTATGGAGGTCGAGGCAGCGAGGGCGGAGGCAGAGGCAGCGAGAGTGGAGGCAGAGGCAGCGAGGGAGGCAGTGAGGGCGGCAGCGAGAGTGGAGGCAGAGGCAGCGAGAGAGGCAGCGAGGGCGAAGGCAGAGGCAGCGAGGGCGGAGGCAGAGGCAGCTGCCCACGAGAGGGCTATGGAGGCCCAGAGGGAGCCCCGGAAGCATGAGCTGGCTGTTATGGAGTCAAAGAGACTAAACCCTCCCCCTGCTGGCTCCACTTCCCCAAAAATCCACAAATGGGAGCGGCTATGTCCACAGTATGATGAGTCCAGCGATATCGCCGAATATTTCATTACCTTTGAGAGACTGTGCACCCTCCATGCCATCCCTGAAGATCAGAAGATGACCACATTGATAGCAAAATTGACTGGCAGAGCTCTGGACATATTCAATAAGATGCCTATTGATGATGCTTCAAACTATGGTAAATTTAAGGAACTGGTTTTGAAACAGTTTCAGGTTACACCTGAAACCTACAGGGTTAAATTCAGGAGCCTTAAGAGGGGATCTGCATTAAGTAATGTGGCTTATGCCAATGAAATGAGAGATTTGGTAGACAAATGGGTGCGGGGGAGAGGCATTACCAGCTTTGAAGGGATGTGTGATCTAGTTACTCAGGAACATTTCCTGAATATGTGCAGTGATGAGGTAAAACAGTATTTGTGGGACAAAAAGGTAAATGCAGTGGGTGAATTAGCTGAGTATGCTGACTCTTATGAACAAGCCCAAGCTGCAATCAAACACAAACCACTGGCAGAAGGGTATAAGGTTGGGGGAAAGCAGAATCACCGTTTTACCCCTGGGTCTGGGAAAAAAGAGGCTGGGCGGTCACCTCCCCATTCCCCTGGTACTCGACCCAAATTTCCTGTGCAAGCGGGGGAGCCCAAGAGGTGCTATCATTGTAAGTCCACTGAGCACCTGAGGAATAAGTGTCCCTTACTGAGTGAAGCTGCGGCTTCTCAGAGCCAGGCTGTGGCCTCTTTCCACACAGGATTTGTAAAGCTTGCTTCCACACAACCCAGCAAGGAGCATATGCATGCTGTTAAATTGAATGGTCAAATGCTTCTTGGATTAAGGGACACGGGTGCTGAGATTTCTGTGGTCAGGAGGGACCTAATCCAGGAGAAGGATCTGTTGCCAGGTAAAATGGCAGAATTAGAGCTGGTCGGGGGTTACAAAGTCCTTGCACCTTTAGCTAAAGTACACATGCAAACTCGGGATTTGCAGGCTGAGCTGACTGTTGCAACGGTGGCACACAATTTTGCACCGTTTCTACTGGGGAATGATTTCTTTAGTGTGGCAGAATCTGTTCCAGGGTTGGTTAGCAGTGAGAAGGAATCTTGTGCCAAAAGCCCCAGAGGGGGGGGCGAAGTCACACAGACTGCTGGGGGAATAGGAGGGTGTCTCTTAGATTCCTCTGCAGCAGTAAAGGATGCAGCTTCGGGGGCAGGGCTGATTGTAGCCGGTTCCTGTAGCTCTGGGGCTCAAGGGAAGTTCCAGAGGGAGGAGCTGGGTTCCTGTAGCTCTGGGGCTCAAGGGAAGTTCCAGAGGGAGGAGCTGGATGAAGCCAGCTCCTGTCCCCTAATCATCTCCCCGGGGGAGGGGGATGTACCACCTTGTAGCAAGGAGGCCACCACAGCTGCTGACTGCCAGGAAGTGGCAGGTCAGCAGGGGGCCGGGCCTGCCCTGGGGTGCACAGAGGTGTGTGTCCCAAAGGTGGAAGTTGGGGTCCTGGGGACCACTGTGGTGGGAACAGGCCCCAAGGACTCTAAAGCGGAGTGCCAGCCCAACCCGAGTGGAAGGGGAGGGATTTTGCGGGCCAGTGAAAGGTCTGTTGTAGCTGGTAGCTGTGAGTCCACTGCTGGGGCAGGATCACCTTCCCTTTCAGGGGACACAAGAGTGTCGGACCCAGCGGGGAGCCCAAAGAGGGAAGCCCAAATGGAAGGTCAGGGGGGGCCAGAGAGTTCACCCACCTTTTGTGGGGAGGGGCTTTCCCAGGAGGAGGGTGAAAAGTCTGCATTTGAAATGCCAGCCCCCTCTCCTGTGGATCAGGTTTTAAGGGAAACCTGGGGGTCAGGTCTCCAGGATGAGGGGGTCTATCCAGCTGACCCATTGGGAACAGAAAGTGGGGTGCCCAAAGGGGTCCAGAGCACCCCAGGGAAAGCTGCTGTTCTTGCTACACTTGCAAGAGAGAAACCTCTCTCTCCAAGACAGGGGGGGGGAAATCTCTTCATGGGAGGAACTTCACAAGGGAGTGGGGCCCAGCCCAGAGAAACTCCAGAGGGAGGGGCCGAGGACAAGTATGGTTGTAGTACGCCCTTTCCTGGCCAAAGACCCAAGCACATGCCCGAACTAGAAGTCTTCCCCAAAGAGGCAGAGGAATCTGCATCAGAGGGTCTACCAGAGGGCACAGAGAACTGGGAAAATGCAATGGGTGCTAAACAAGTCAAATTGAGTGAACGAAGCCTGTCCACTGTAGATTTGCTGTTAACCTTGTGTCTTTTGCTAATTCACCTATGGGATAAAACAAAAGAATTCACACTAGTGGTAAACCCTTTAAAGATGTGGAACATATTTGATATGTGGAATAAGCTGTTATACATGCTGGGGATGGTGACAGGACAGCCCCACCAGCGTGTTACTTTACAGCCCATACCTGTAAAAAGCAGCAAAAGCATAACAGGCCTATGCTGCTGTGTAGAAGGGGAAACTGAGGCACACCGCCTCATGGCATTGGTGGCTAAATGCCAAGATACCTCCACGTTAATGAGTATTGCTGCCTGCATTCTGTTAGCAATACTACATCCCTACCTGTTTGCAAGCATCTGGGGACCAGGGACCCCAAAACGGGCTAGAACCCCCAGGAGTGACACCATATGGTTTCAAGGTACTGAAAGGAAGGGTGACCAGAAACAAACAGAAATTTTACAGGTACTGCCTCCGCCATGGACAGTGTCCAAGTCTCTGGCAGTAAGTTCAGGGGGAGGGTGTGACAGTGTACCCCATAAGGCTTTATGGGGAGGGGGTGCTTATAAATGTATGTATGACATAACTGGAATATGTTTTGTGCTGCCTGTGCCACGTAACATATCTCCGTAAGGGTTGTGATCTACTATATCTATTCATCCTATTTGTACATATATATCATTTTCTACTCGAGCTTAAGAATATGGGCTGTATGCTTGCCTGATTTCTAAGTAGCTTTGTGAGGCATTTGGTCAGCTTCTTTAGGAAGGAATTTGCCAGGTTAAGTACCTGATCAGGAGACACTTAGGGAACAATGCATCTTGGAATGCTCCAATCCACATGAGAAGTCTTCCTGGAGACATGCAAGATGCCATGTGGACAATGCAAAGACTGAGTCATGCAGGGGCATGTGACTTGCCCAGGTGACTCCAAAACTCCATCTTGGAGCTGGGCTTTGCAGAGGAGGGAGGTCTCCACCCACAAGAGAGAGTCTACTTAAACCTGTGGGAGACCCCTCCATTTTGTCTTCAGCTGGCTAAAGAAGGAGCCTCTCCACCCCCCCCCCCAGGATACTTGAAGGAGACTGAAACAAAGGACAGTAACTACAGGGGGTGTGAGTGATTGCTGGACCCAGGCTAAAAGGAGATTAGCCTGTAAAAGGGAGCATTCTGGAACTGGTGAGGAAATTATCTGTATTCAGTTTGTTTAGGCATAGATCTGCGCATTTTGTTTTATTTTGCTTGTGACTTACTTTGTTCTGTCTGTTACTACTTTGAACCACTTAAATCCTACTGTCTGTATTTAATAAAATCACTTTCTATTTAGTAATTTACTCAGAGTATGTATTAATACCTGGGGGAGCAAACAACTGTGCATATCTCTCTATCAGTGTTATAGAGGGCGAACAATTTATGAGTTTGCCCTGCATAAGCTTTATGCAGGGCAAAACGGATTTATTTGGGTTTAGACCCCATTGGGAGTTGGGCATCTGAGTGCTAAAGACAAGCACACTACTGCGAGCTGTTTTCAGGTAAACTTGCAGCTTTGGGACAAGTGATTCAGACCCTGGATCTGTGTCTGGAGCCAGACAGGAGTGTCTGGCTCAGCAAGACGGGGTGCTGGAGTCCTGAGCTGGCAGGGAAAACAGAAGCAGGGGTAGTCTTTGCACATCGGGTGGCAGCTCCCAAGGGGGTTTCTGTGATCCAACCCGTCACAATCGCATTGTGTGTGCTTTGGACTTCGGGTCTTTTGCTGCTTGCTGTCTGTGTGACAAGAACCAGGGAAGTGGGCAGGGGAAGGGAAAGCCTCTAACAATGGCTACCTTGCTCCTCTCCCGCCCCAGGCTCAGGGGTCAAGGATGGGCAGGACTCTAGGCTCTGCTTGAGGGATCCTGGCACAGGGGCTGCTGGGGGGAGAAAGGATTGTAGATTCTCACCTGCACTCTGGAGAGGAGGTAATAAGTGAAGGCAGCATTTTTGACTCCCTCCCCTCCTCAGTGTCCCCTGGGCTGGAATTCTACATTCTACGGGGCCAAACGAGTGGGTGAAGCTATTTGCTTAATGAAAAGCAGTGCTCTAGGTGAGGCTTGAACTCACAACCTCAGCACAGCTCTTCTCAACACTGCCCTATAAGTACTGTGTACTAACCAATTGCACCACTGGAGCACCTGTTTGTTGCTATTTTCTGAGGAACCCCCCCGGTTGATAAAGGCAAGGAATGACCTCAAAACAATCTCAGTGGAGTTGAGATCGGGTAGCAACAAGTGTTGGTACCTGGTGGGGTGGATTCTTCTTAAGGCTTCCAGGCACCCTTTCACCCTTTTGTTCTTCTCTGTGTAATAACAGAGCTGATTAAGTCTCAATTTAGAGTCTACCTGCAGACCAACAGATCTGAAATCATTGATAACCAGGTCTAAGCATTACTCCTGTTTTGGGACAGTGTCTCTCATGCAAGAAACTGCCCAGTCTGCGCTAGCAGCGAGGCTCCGTCACTAACAGCTGAAATCAGTGAGAGCTGTGTGAAGTGCAGGGATCCGGGGGTGCTTGAACAGGAGGGAACAACACCCCATGACTTTTAAAAATTGGAGGGCTTTGCCTTACCACTTTGTAATGACCGTAAGGGCGAGTGAGGGTGGGGAGGGGGCGGAGAGCAGTGAGTGGGAGATGGGGTCTTGGGAGGAAGAGGCAGCGCAGGAGCGGGGCCTTGGAGAGAAGGGGTGGTGCAGGGGCATGGCCTCGAGTGGAAGGGATGGGGCTACTGTTCGGGCTCTGGTGGCTGCTACTTTTAGGGAGCCTGCGCCGCTCCTGGTGGGACCGCAAGACATCCCAGAGGAGAGAGGGTGGCCAGCAGAGCAGTGACAGGGTGGAACGGCAAGTGACCAGCAATGTGGCCAGACAGTGGAGGGAGAAAGGGGCTTTCCCCCCAGGAGCTGAGAGGTGAACTCTGCCACTGCAACTCTGGGTTTTCATTGACCCAGGACAGCCGCTGGGAGTGAGGTGCAGTGAAGGGAGGGGCACATCCAACGAGCTTTTGGTGTCTGGATTTAAGAGCCCGAGGCAAAAGGCCACTGCCCAGTGTAGCAGGTGTTTTGCTCATAGTGTTGTGTTATGAATCCTCATTATGATGTTTTCACAAGGTTATTTTCCTCCTTTTTATTAAAGTTTCTTTTCTACACTCAGTCTGTGTGAGTGGGGAAAGTGTTGCCTCTTAGAGGCACCCAGTGGGCAGGGTTAGTTTCCCCAGATTACTGGGTGGGGATTAAGCACATTGTGTGTTGTCTTGTTGAAGAGGAGCCCCAGCCACCCAAACAGGGAATTGTAACTTCAACCTTAAGAGTAAGAGCCAGAGGTGCTGCCAGCTGAGCTAGCCAGGCCGCCTAAACGTATTAACCCCTTTCACCGCAGGTACTTCTGTGCTTCTCAGCAGCTGGAAAAAAGCCTCTTGGGGAAATATCTCCTCCCCACTGCCAAAAGGAGCCCCTTGAGTGGGAACGGTAAGAGGCCCCACCAGGGAGCTGGCCCTGCTTTCCTACCACCTTGTGATGCTGGCCGGAGAACAAATGCTCATCTGTGGGTGGCCTTCAGTGGGGGTTTGGCATGCTAGGGAGCAGGCTGGCTGGGTGTCTTTGTGACTGTCTCCTGGCCACACATAAGCAGGGCCGGCGCAACCCATTAGGTGACTGAGGTATCCCCTCTCTCCACTGTTGAATAGCAGAGCTAATTTTGCTTCTGTTAGGAGTCTAGCTAGACATTGCTGACCTGAATTCACTTTGGGCCAATGGTGCACCCGCACTGGGGCTCCCCTACTACAAGCTGAAATCACTAAAAGAGCTAAAATTGCTGAGCTGAGATCCCTGAGTGCCGTGTTAACTAGTGGGGGAGAATGAAGATATATTGCTAAGCAACCGGCAGAGTGGAGCAGCTTGCGCAACAGTGAGCTGAGCAGTTTGCGGGGGCAGCTGGAGCGGTTCATGGGACGGCTGGTGGAGTGGAGCGCAGTGGCGTAGCCAGCTTCTAAGAGGAGGGGGAGCAAACCTAAAAAAGGCACCCCCCTTGGCTCCTCCTCTGGCCATGCCCCCCTTGGCTGGCTCCTCCTCTGGCCGCTCCGCACCCCCCCCTTGACTGGCTCCTCCGGCCGCACCGCCCCTTCCCCCATGGCTCCTCCGGCCCTGCCGTGCCACCCCCGCCGCCCCCCCGCTCCTCTGGCCGCGGCTGCCAGCCAACATGCTGCGACCCCTGCTCCTCAGGCTGCGCCCGCCGTCCCCCCATGGCTGCCGGCCGCCAGCCTGCGCTCCTCCTGCTCTCCGGTCATGGCAGCCGTCCACATGCTGCACTTCCTCCCCACCCCTCCGGCCGTGGCAGTCATCCGCATGCTGCGCCTCCCCCCACCTCTGGCCACAGCAGCCGGCCGCACTGTGGGCTGCATGCTGCGCACCCCACCCCCGCTCCTCCGGCTGCGCGCCCACCCCCCCTCCCCCATGGCTGCCGGCCGTGCTGCGGCCTGCGGGCAGCCAGCCTGCGCCTCCCCCCGCTCCTCTGGCCGCGGCTTCGGGCCGCATGCCACGCCCCCCCGCTCCTCCAGCTGCACGCCTGCCACCCCCACATGGCTGTTGGCTGCACTGCGGGCGGCCAGCCTGTGCCCCTCCTCGCTCCTCCGGCTGCAGTTGGAAAGGCGCCGCTTTGGGCAAATTTGCTGAGGGGAAACGGCTGCTTCCCCTGCACCCTACTAGCTACGCTACTGGTGGAGCGGCTGGCAGAGCCGAGCAGTTTGTGGGATGATTGGAGAGGGCCACGGAACAGCGAGCGAGTGAGCGAGCGGAGCGGAGCAGTTTGCGGGGATGGCTGGAGGAGCGGAGCAGAGCGGCGCAGCTGGTAGAGCGGAGCCATTCGTGGTGAAGGCTGCAGCAGAACTCCATGGAGAGACGGGGCAGTCGGGCTTGGACCACGTAAGATGCCTCTTAACACTCCGTGTGCCCACCCCATTTCCACCCAGGCTGGGGGGGGGGTAAAACTCTGTAGATAAACTTTTCAACTCTGGAGCGGCACTGACCAGGGACAAAGACTTTGGGGTTGTTGGACTTTGGGGTGATTGGACTTAAGACCCTGAAGGGAAAAGGACCCTGCCAAATTTACTTGGAGGTGGGTCTTTTGCTCATGGTTTGTGTTATGAATCCTGTTTGTGGTGTTTCCCCAACATAATGCCGCATTGTTTCCCTCCTTTATTAAAAGGCTTTTGCTACACTCAGACTCCGTGCTTGCAAGAGGGGAAGTATTGCCTCCTAGAGGCGGCCTGGGGGTGGTATGTAATTGTCCCAGGTCACTGGGTGGGGGCTCCAGACGGTTTTGCCTTGCGTTATTGAAATGGAACCCCTAGATACTGAACCTGGCCCTTGTTGCTGCCAACTCAATGGGGCAGAAGGGTTACATAAGCATGGTCCTCCCCTCCTATTTCCCCTCCCTCGGTTGCTCTCTGGCTTTTAAGCTTTCCCTTGGAGCTGTTAGCATCAGCCGCCTCTGCTCTAGGTGCCCAGAGGAGGAAAAGTGTGCTGGGCTCCAACCTGGGACTCTTCCTCCCTCCTGCCTAGCCCTGAGTATTAAGCTTGGCCCCGGCACTCCTTCCTTTAAGTGCGATGTGGGCAAGAGGAAGAGGGTGGCAACTGCAGGTACAAGGACCAAACTTGTGAGCATAAGGTGAAGCAGCGAGAAACACAACTATCGGGTCAACCCACAGGACTCTCTAGCCAGACTGTTAAGTTCTAGGGTCCCAATCTATAGTGGCCAATCCATTGAACCAGCTGGACCAAAGACCTATCTCCAGTGGGCATCAGTCACCCAGCAGGAGGGAAAAAACAATCAACCTGGTGCATCCAGAGACCAGGAAACCAAGCACATTGATCTCCAAGGATTTGCAGCAAACAAACATAGCTCTCGGAGGTCCCACTGAGATTTGAACTCAGATTTCAGGATTCAAAGTCCTGAGTGCTGACCATTACACCGTGGGACCTGCTACTATTTATTTTTCTGGACCCCTGTGACTCTCAGCTGGCTGGCTTGCACGCTGCACTTATTGCTTGCTTCCCACCAGCTCCTTCCTCTTGCAGGACTCGCTCTCCTACCCTGAGTCCCTGCCTCTCCCTGCTTTGTCTCCGTTCCCTGCAGGGAGCAAAAATGTCAGGGGAGGCCGCAGCCTCATCTCCTGGAACTCGGCCAGCTGTCACTTGATCTGGTCGTACAGTCACGCGGTGACTGGCTCCCCTGCCTAGATGCTCTTGGGGAAATTCCACGGGCGACGCTGCAGGACTTGGTACCATTGGTTTCTTTAATGTTGTGTTTGCCTGACCACTAGAACAGAGCCACCAACTCCTCCCTCACCCACTTCCACCAATCCACCTGGTTGCCACAGAACCCTCTGATGCTTTCCCATTCTGCCAACACCACCAGGCCTCACCGCCCTGCCCCTTTATCTTGCAAGCTCCGGATGTTCAGCTTCCAAAATCCTCTGCCATGGGTCAGGGAATTGCCCACATTGAGCACACAGTGAGAGCTGCGTAATCCGAACAGTCCATTGGCACTACCCTGCACTGGGCTGTCGACGTGCTCTCCTTCACGTAAATCCGGTCAATGCGACTCCTGGCCTGTGCCCGCAGAAAGGTGTTCCCCATCTATGGGTGGTGTGAGCTCAGATCAGAGGAATAGTAGCTGCCGTCCACCCTCCACTGGTTCCACTACAGAGAAAGATGTCCTCTAAGCTGACCTCGCTACAGACTTGCCCCAGGTAGTGCTCATTGTAAAAATGTTTCCTCTGACAGTCAGGAAAGTGGGATCAGCGGTCCTCAGGCCGGCTGACACAATTAAAATCCACCCCCAACACCAAACACCATGAGGTCCAGAGGATGGGAGCCAGTTCCTACCATAGATCTTTCCTTTCACACCTTAACTGGGGACCATACACACTAATATAGCTATACTCAGTGCCATGGAGCACACAGTCCATGAGCAATGCCTTTCCTGGTCAGAGCTCCACCACCTTCCGTACTCACACCGCAAATGTGAAGAACAAGACTCCCACCCCATCATTCTGCCCTGGCCCAGAGGACCAGAAAGACAGGCCTTTCCTCCAATCACCCTCTGCCCATTGAGCTACCCTAAAGTCATTAATGTGCATTTCCTGAACGTCCACCATGTCCAAGTCCAGCTGCTCCAAGGCACTGAACATCAAGCGCCTCCTCCTGGTCCCCTGAATCCCTGCCATGTTCCATGTTGCCACTTTAACAGATGCCCCTTCCCTGGTACTGCCCTCGCTCAGCTGTGCATAGGAGCTTTCATCCCCAATCCCTGCCCCCTCTAGCACCATCTCTGAGGGCCGTCCTGCCTCACTCTCTTCGGATTGGGTCAACCAATAAGTTGTGTGGGAAAGACAGCTCCCGTCCCTCATTATTATGAGTCAGGTGGGCCAACTGGGGCAAAAGCCCACACTATCTTTTCCTGCTGCAGAGCCCAAGACCTGGGATTTGACTTGGGTGTAGGCACCGCTTCGCTCCCAGAAAACAAGCCACCCCTGGACAAACAGGGATGAAAGGGCTTTACAAAGGCTGGGATTAAACCATGGCCCTTTGGATCTTCAGTCTAACGCTCGCCCAACTGAGTTACTTTGGCAGCTGTGTGGTACTATTATGGTCTGCTGCTTCTCTGTCTGGGATGTTTTTGCAGCCGTGGCACACAAAAAGGACATAATTGTGAGCGGCCCATGAATGCAAGAGTAGCCTTTGCCTGCCTTGCTCAGCTTGACTTGCTTCCTCACCCCATTCCTGCCTTAGCTCCCGGGTTACCTGGTGGCGGAAGAGGACTGGGGGCCAGTGGCACGGGGAGGAAGTTGAGCTGGACCCTGAGCTAGACTCGACCCTGGCAGCAAGAGTCTGGTCACCACTTGCCGCCCCACCCTGTTGTCCTGGCTTCCCCCACTGGACGTCATTTAGGGAGGGAAGTGGGGCTTCTGCCTCCCCTCCCCGATTTTCACACCGCAGAGGAGTGCGAACAGGAAAAGGAACCGCTGCTCCACACTCCCACCAGAGGAACCCGACGCCCTTAGCTGTGGTGAGTGCGAAGTGTCTGTTGCCTGACAGGGCCTGTTCCCGAGGAGCTGGAACAGCAGCTGCCGCCTCCCCGTCTGCTCCAGGCTGTGGGAAATGCTCATTGCCTGGCTGCATGGGCGTATGCTGCCCCTGGAGAGCGTCTGTATTGGTTTGTCCACCTCCCGCCTTCACTGAGCCAGTCTGGTAAGGTTCCAAGTGCCCCCTCCGGCTTGGCAGCTGAGAGTCTGTGCAGACATCAACCCCCCTGCCAGCCCCCACAGCACCACAGGGGCACTCAATGCACTTCCTGTGGGGAAATCGCTAGAATGAGAGCCAGGAGAGAGCAGTGTCTGGCTCACCTTGGGGGAGTGATGAGTGCTGACCTCCTTCAGTCTCCCCCGCAATGCTGCTCAGTTTTATTGTCACTGTAATAGTCAGTGCTTCCCTTCAGGGCCATCCCGAGAGGGGTGCTGTGCATGGGACAAATCCCGCCCTTTCCACCCCCAGGCCCTGCCCCCACTCCACCCCTTCCCCCAACCCCCCACCCCTGTCCCGTCTCTTCCCGCCCTGCACCTTCCTACACCATTCCTCTCCCTCCCCCACCTCTTCCCATCCCTGCTCCTCCCACTCCCCTGCCAGTGCTTTCTGCACACCACTGAAGAGCTGATCACTGGCAGGCAGGAGATGCTGAAGGGGAAGAGGAGGAGCTTGTCAGCAAGGCCTGTAGCGGGGGCAGGAGCTGGCTGCCGGTGGGCCCTGAGCACCTATTTGTTTCTCTGTTGGTGCTGCAGCCCTGTAGCTCCCATGGAGTCGCTGACTTGGCTCCTTTCACACTCTAGAGAGAGGAGCAGCAGCCAGGGCTATGGCTGATCTATGGGGCGCTAGGTGAGTGGCAGAGGCTTCAGGTGCTGAGAGTTTGCCTGACACCATGTGAGGTGATGTCCCAGGCATCTCTATGAAAGGAGCAGAACAGGATTTACTTGGGGTGGAGAGAGAATTGTGTCTCAGGGGTTTGTATAGAGGTATTGCCCAGGTTAGAGACTGGCTAAAACAGAGGCCTCGCTGTGACCAGGATTCCAACCTGCACAGGTGAACCCTATTGGATTTCAACTCCAACGCACCAAAGAGTCCTGTGGCACCTTATAGACTAACAGACGTATAGGAGCATGAGCTTTCGTTGTTGAATACCCACTTTGTCGGATGCATGCATCCGAAGAAGTGGGTATTCACCCACGAAAGCTCATGCTCCTATACGTCTGTTAGTCTATAAGGTACCACAGGACTCTTTGCTGCTTTTACAGATCCAGACTAACACGGCTACCCCTTTGATACTTAACTCCAACGCCTTAACCACTCAGCCATCACAGCTGTGAGCACAATAATGCCCCAATGCCAGAGAAACTGGTAAATAATCACAATGCCCAGGCTTGAAATCATCTGAAATCCAGAATTCACACAGCAAACCTGGCTCCCAAAGCACAGGGGGGATTTGGGGTTTGTTCTCTTGGCTTAGCCATGTGCAGTCGCACAGAGAGCGCTTTTAAAAGTCTCCCCTGCCACAGAGCAGGAATGGGAAATGATTCTTAACTTGAAACTTGATGTGAATGAGGATGTCTGGACCACAAGGCCAAGGACTGGCCGTTACTATAGAAACCAGTGACACATGGAACCAGGTTAAGGAAAATATTTCCTGGAGTCAATAACTGGAATAGCCGCAGTATTGTGCAGCAAAATGTCTCCCAAGAGGAGTCAGCGCATTGGTGGTTCGGTAGCAGAAGTCACAGACACAGCGGGGGAGGTCTAGCTTTGGTTTCTGGCCAACAGAGGGATGAGTTTTATTGTCTCCAAATTTCAGTAGAAAAATTCAGACCCAAACAGGGTGTGGTCGGGGTTTCTCTGGTTTTCATTTGGTTTGTTTTTCTCATTTGAAATGTCCTTGATAATTTTGCTGGGGAAACTGTTTGGACAAGGCCAAGGAAGAGTTAGAACAATTACAATCTCCATGGGAGTGAGGGGGTCTCAGTGCCGTGGGAGGGGTGGAGATTTTCGTGGAGGGGAGTTGAGGAGATAAATGAGGCTTTTGCTCCAGCAAAGGGAGAGGTTTGGCACTTTCATTTTTACCAAGTGAACTCCCTGCCCTACATTGTTCCCCTGCTGCTGCTGCCCCAGCTCAAACCCCACTTTCACCACAAGCATGTGACCTACAGCTTCCTGATGACAAAGCCCTTATATATCAGAGACAAACTCCCCTGGTCTGCCCCTTCTCCCAGCTGAGTCTTCCCCCCACAGAGCCCAGGACAACCCCGACCTAGCCACCTCAATCCGCTGAAGTGGCAAGGGAGAAACGGACGAGACTTCTCTGTAGGCTGCTGTGATGTTATTAATATGAACTGGGACTGTAGAGATCATTATTGCCAACACTGTTGGAGTCTTGGAGTCATCTCTGAAGATGTCCACACAGCGTGCAGCGGCAGGCAAAAAGCAAACAGGATGTTAGGAATCATTTAAAAAGGGATAAAGAATAAGATGGAGAATATCTTATTGCCCTTATATAAATCCATGGGATGCCCACATCTTGAATACTGCGTACAGATGTGGTCTCCTCATCTCAAAAAAGATATACTGCACTGGCATTAGAAAAGGTTCAGAGAAGGGCAATTACAATGATTAGGGGTTTGGAACGGGTCCCATATGAGGAGAGATTAAAGAAGCTAGGACTTTTCAGCTTGGATAAGAGGAGACTAAGCGGGGGATATGATAGAGATCTATAAAATCATGAGTGGTGTGGAGAAAGTGAATAAGGAAAAGTTATTTACTGGTTCCCATAATATAAGAAATAGGGGCTACCAAATAAAATTAATGGGCAGCAGGTTTAAAACAAATAAAAGGAAGTTCTTCTTCACACAGTGCACAGTCAACCTGTGGAACTCCTTGCCTAAGGAGGTTGTGAAGGTTAGGACTATAATAGAGTTTAAAAGAGAGCTAGATAAATTCATGAAGCTCTGGCCTCAGAGGGGAGGAAGCGGGGCTGACACTTCACTGAGGAGCTGCACGGGGTGGGGCAAAGAGATTGTCAGGGACTCATGGCAAGACGGGTGTGCAGCAGCCACAATCTACTGTCTATGCTAACTCAGCTCCCCACACTGGGAAGAGGCTGGTGCTGTCCCTGCTGGCCTCAGCTTGTCACTACTCCTCTCTGGGAAACACTCTTTGTGTATTACCCCGACTGGCCACAGGATGTCACTGCTGGTCCAGGGCGGATTCACTCTGTGCCTTATCCCGACTGGACATCAGGTATCACAGCTGCTCCAGGGCGGATGCGCTCTGTGCCCAGAATATCCCCATCCCCCGTTTCTTCCAGTACCGCATCCCTATGGCAGTACCCTGGCCCCCAGTAGGAAAAATTCCAGTAATAAATAATTGGTTGAAACTTAATTCTGTGTATTTGTTAATTGGTGGGAGTGGCCCTGTGGCTGCCAGCACTCATGACTCTGGGTAACAGTACATGCGTATCCTTGAAGTGTTTTCAGCGTCAGGGCCAGAACATAAGAACATAAGAATGGCCAGACTGAGTCAGACCAAAGGTCCATCCAACCCAGTAACCTGCCCAGGTCAGAGGCCAGAAGCCAGAGGCGGGAGGGGCGGCTGCTGCACTAGCTGGTACCATGTTGCAGGCAGCTGCAGCACTGCCCCGTCTTGTCCTCCTGCTGCTTGGGGCTGGGACTGCTCCTCAGCTCCCGGCTGCCACCCTTTGACTGCCCCCATCGTGTAAGAGCTGCCTGGGTGGGGGGCCGGGCCGAGCCCCGGGGCTAGCAGGGTCCCCAGGCAACAGCAACCATGGACAACTGACATCTCCTTGAGAGGACACAAATGGTCCCCCCTAGCTTGTCAGGCCCCAGTTAGTTGCAGATGCCTTTCCTCAGGGATCCCCCCACCCCCCAAGCAAACATAACCAATTCTCTCCATAGACAAGAGACTTTGCAGCCCTCTCGCAATACTTAACATAAGGAAATTTCTGCAGATCACTGTCTGGTTTCCATCCCCAGGGATGGGCTCAGGGTGGCTGTTCTTTCTTTTGGTCTCTGCCACAGGCTGGCCATTCTCTCAGCTACCCAATGTCATTAGGAACTGAAAAGAGAAAGTGAGAACACTTGTGAGCTAGGCCGGAACTGGTGCATGGAAGACCGATCAACAGACAGACACGGGTCACCTGGCGCCTGCTCATTGGATCCTCCTTCTCTATTCTCCTCCAGCCTCCCCAGGGCCTAAAATGCCCATCACTTGTAGGGTTCCGTCAGCCCCCCAGGTCTCTCCACTCCCTCAGCCTGTGACACCCACACCTGCACATAGAGCTCTCATCTGCTAAAGAAAGAGAGGATTGTTCTCCAGTTTCATACTCAGTGTGGTGCCCAGGCACTCAAGATCTCCAGGCTAGCAATGTGAATGACAGGAACACAGCTCAGCTGTATTTGTTCACAAGAAGTGTCTGCCTTAGAACAAACCCAAACTGTTGTGGAAGTAGCCACAACTACTCATTTCAAACACACCCACCCCCCTGTTCCTCTCCCATTAGAAGAGCAGGAAAGCACCACCACAGAACATGAGTGAAGATAACGTGACCCACATGTCAGGTGCTAGAGGGAGGACGTTGCACTTTCAGGGTGTGAGGCTGCCATGTCATTCCCCAGGCCCTGCTGTGCTGAACGTTGCTCACTCACCCTCACCTTTGTGAGCCTTTAAGCTCCAGGTCTCCAGGCTCCTGTGGAGCCAGTTTCAGATTCCACGTCCTCCCCTGAGGTCTCTCCGAGATGGCTGAGTGTGTGGTCCCCTCCAGCGCCCGACTAGCTCTCAGTCCTGAGAATGCTGCTTCCAGCTCACTGTGTGTACAGGGCAGGGGCATCCTACTAACAACACACTCTTGACAGGATGATGTTAACACGGCTCTCAGGCCAACCCTTCCCTCCTGCAGGTTGGAAGCATGGGGAGGGGAAGGGGAAGGAGGAGGTCTTTAACCCGCAACACCAACCCATTGCTTACCTGGGCCTGCAGCAGAGCCATCGTGACATGAGAGGTATCCATGGAAACAGCAGAGCCTCCCTTTTAAAACTGATGAGACCAAGACCCCCCCCCCATTGCTTTGCCCCTGACTCCCAAGCATTGCCCCACCTGCAGCCCAGGTAGCGTAATGCATAGAGTGTGTTTCCCATAGAAGAGCAGTGACACCCAGGTCTCTGTGGCGGCGGGCGTGATGAGGGGCAAAAGTGGCCCTTTGAGGCTCCCGGCAGGTCTCAAGGAGCAAGGAAGTATCATGGGCTTACCGCCGTCCCTGGGTGGGCTCGAACCACCATCCTTTCGGTTAACAGCCGAACGCGCTGACCCATTGCGCCACAGAGACATGGCTGGGTTGAGCGCAAAAGTCAGGAATCAGCTCAGGGTAGGGTATACCATAGGTGTGCAGTGGTTAGACAAGAAACAGCAAGGAACTGGACTGCTATGGAGTGAAACTGTATCTTATGTGTGCCTGATGACTGTACGTTTGAGCTAGTTCTGTGGGAAGGAGCAGAAAAGAGCATTGGGGCTGCGGTATAGCGCTTGCGTATGCTTTCTTTGACCTGTTTTGCTGTAAGAGTTAACAGGGAGAGATTGTTAGGCGCAGGTTAGGCGTGGGTGGGTATATGCAAATTAGGAGTGTACAGGGAAACCAGTGAGAGAAAGGAGGCTGAAAGACTTCTCTGTCTTTTTTTTTTAACAGAATGGTGTGTTAACGGTTCTTGCTTTGAATTCCTCCATTGAAGTCATTTCGGGGAAGTGACCCTCACTTAGAGTTGCCTAGTTCTCAAAGTCACGTGAATGGTGTTTGGTGCGTGTCTGGGAGCTCATCCTGGTGAGGTAGAAAGCGGTGGGGACAGAGGGGCTGCATAGCATCCGAGGTCCTCAGCCTTGCTTCTCTGTTCTCCTTGAGTTAAAATCAAGTGTAGTAGAGCACTTCACCAGCCACCCACAATGCTAAGAGGCATGAACCAGAGTGGTGGTGTTCTTTGACTATGAGATGGGGCCCAAATGACTTTCTCCATTAGATAATATGAACTGGAACCATAAACTCCCTGAACACTAAATATCACCAAATGAGGGTCCATCCATTTTCATCATCATCATATCCACTGCTTCTACTCCACACCTGAATATAGCCACTTTATGAACTTTATTCCCTCATACCTCAATGTCTCTACTTTGACCCATCAACCTTTTCCCCCCAGTAGGGGATATTGCACATTATGTATTCCTTATGCCACCGGATTTTTTAAACCAAACTTTGCATCCTCGATAATCTGTACATTATTCCCTGCGAACCAGAAACTTCTATGCTTAAACTCTGTACCGTTCACTTTTTTTTTTAACATCATCTTAATAGAGACATTTGTACGGAACGCATTACAGGACACCGTCAATACCACATTGAGTAATCGAGACCGCTGAGCAGTGAAATAACCCACTTCCTTCTCTGACACGTACTCATTCGCTACACCGATACTGACTTGGACTCCTTATACATTCCATGGGTGGCGTACCCGAGCCCACTTATCCACTGACACTTTAAAAACTCTTGCACCCCAATCTGGCTCTATGCTGGTTATGGGTGATATGTATGTATCTCTTCACCCTTGCAACCGATACCTGAAATCCCTCATAAATCAAGCCTGACCCCCAGAAGCACAGTACCTTCCCTCTTAAGTCGTGTCTATTTAATTTTAAACATTAACTTTAATAAAAATTGTAAAACCTGTTCTTATCAGTTTCATATCTGATATGTCCTTTATTTGAGGACTGCATGTTACATTGATTTTTGAAACAGGAGGCTGGAATAGGAGCTTGCTCTGTCCACCTCACGCATTGACCTGGTATTGCAGCGTCTCTGGGAACGGGGCATCTGCTTTTGGGGAGAGTCTCCTGGTTAGAAAAACAGGAAGAGTTTCACTGTGAAGATGCTGGTTTGATAAGGCGTTTTTTGGTTGTTTGTTCATTTGTTTGTTTGTTTTTAAGAACAGCCTGGACTCATTGGCGTTTTGATTTCCTTGTGACAAAATATTGCTAAAACTTCTTGGGGGTGTTTTCTGAGTCTAGAGATGTGGGTTTCTTTGTCTTGCTGGAGGATTGTTTTAAAAGCCGGGTGTGACGGGTCGGGTCGCAGAAACCCCTTTGGGGCTGGCACCTGATGTGCCTAGACTACCTCCGAGTCCGTCTTCCCTGCCAGCTTGGGATTTCGGTACCTTGCCTGTTTGAGCCAGACCCGCTTGCCTGCTGCAAACATGGATCCAAGTCTGAACCACGTCCCCCACAAGCTGCAGGCTTAACTGAAAACTGTTGAAGAAGTGCTCCCGTCTCCGGCACTCGGACAGCCAGCTCCCAGTGGGGTCCAAACCCCAAATCAATCCCTTTTACCCTGTAGAAAGCTTATCCAGGGTAAACTGTAAAATCCTGTTGCCAGGGCTGCTGCCCAGCAGCCTGCGCATCTGCCTGCCAGCCCTAGCGCGCGTAAGGCGCTAATCCAGATAGTGGCGGCTGGGAGCTCTGGGTGAGGAGCCAGCAGAGTGGCGCAGCGGAAGCGTGCTGGGCCCATAACCCAGAGGTCGATGGATCGAAACCGTCCTCTGCTATGACCATGCTCACTTCTTTTGGCTCTGGGCTTTCAAGCCAGGTGGCGACCAGTGTAGATCAATCTCTGATCATTTTCATATGACTTTACATTGTGCCTCTTCATATAACCTTGTGGTGGGTCTACCCACGTGTGACCTCTGTATCCTGGGACTTTGTATCAAAGCCTCATTTAGAAACTTTGCATTGCCCTTGGTATAATATTATAGCCCCTAAGGATAGAATAAGATAGAAGAAAATTTTCTTTTTGCTAGCAGTAGAACAAGAGCTCTCCCCCCCCACTCTTAATCAATTGCCCTGTTGAATGAATGAGGTGTGAATGAGGAAGGCATGGAAGGCAGCACCTCCAGACAGCCTCAACTGTTGGAGAGGGGCTGGGAGCCAGACCCAAGGACAATAAAACGTGTCAAGTGGGCTCATTAAAGACAAGCAGACATACCGACGGCCTTGGGGGTTAGAAGCAAGCACCTTCTTTTGGAAACACCCTCTTTGCAGCATTGGGACAACACTCAAAAGAAAGCAGCACAAAGGACCAATGGACACAGACACAGAGTTTGAATCCGGTATAGATTTGCATAAGAGGAAAGCTGCTATAAAAGTAAGGTGTCTTGCAGAGGACCCCGGGTCTCGTCTTGTCAACATGGGAGCATCGATCCGGATCGGCAGAAGCCCGGCTCCACACCCTCCCCCATCTAACTCACCTGGCCCGTGAAGTTAAGGGGAGCAACTAATTGGTAACAACAAGACGGAGTGTGTCTGTGTGTGTGTGTGAGTGTAAGTGTAATATATTATATGCATATAATACAGTGTTAATGAATACATGTATTACTAATAAATGTGGCGTTTTGTCTTATTCCCCCTGAAAAGATCCTGTGCAGTACTTTAAGTACAACACCAGCAGAGCGCCAAGAGCCTAGGCCATGAGGCAAGAGGTGGCTGAGGCGGCAGCCTGCCGGGGAGCTCCCCGGCACCTCTGGCTGCCTGGGCTGAAGGCAAGAGGGAGGCCTGGGCGTGGTGAGGGCCTCCTGTCCCGGAATGAGGCAGTAGTGCTTCCTCGTCCCCTTCCCCCCCACACTGGCAGGCGGCTGCTGCGGGAGAACACGAGGGAGGCTCTCAGGACGCTAGGCAGCTCCGTGTGGCTGTCAGGGGAAAGAGCCGAGGCTCCCGACTCCACCTGCCATTGACTCGCGTGGCTCTGCGCTCCGTCAGCCGGGGCGGGCCAGGCTGCAGATGTGACTCAGGCTTGGGCAGCATGGCCGCGCTTTCCTGATGAGGACTGAGGCAGGCCAAGAGCTCTGCGCAGCCTGCAGGGAAGTGGGAGGGAGGCATCTTCGAGCCGGCGTGTCTCGTCCGTTTCTCCCTTGCCCCTTGGGCGGAGGCGGGAAGAGAGCGAAACGTTCCCGGCTGAAGGTTTTGCGCTCGGCCTTGAGGATTAAGCCCGAACCTCTGACATGACTGCTGGGAGGTGGGTTTCTGAATGCCATCCAGCGCGCTCTTCGGGCCACCAGCTGAAAGCACCGAGGCCAAGAGGGACGGTTTTGAGGCGGCAAAAGGGGGCCTTTGAGACTCCCGGCAGGTCTCAAGGAGCGAGGAAGTAGCACAGGCTTACCGCCGTCCCTGGGTGGGCTCGAACCACCATCCTTTCGGTTAACAGCCGAATGCGCTGACCCATTGCGCCACAGAGACACAGCTGGGTAGAGCGCAAAAGTTGGGAATCAGCTCAGGGTAGGGTATACCATAGGTGTGCAGTGGTTAGACAAGAAACAGCAAGGAATTGGACTGCTATGGAGTGAAACTGTGTCTTATGCGTGCCTGATGACTGTACATTTGAGCTAGTTCTGTGGGAAGGAGCAGAAAAGAGCATTGTGGCTGCGATATAGCGCTTGCGTATGCTTTCTTTGACCTGTTTTGCTGTAAGAGTTAACGGGGAGAGATTGTTAGGCGCAGGTCAGTGGGTGGGTATATGCAAATTAGGAGTGTACAGGGAAACCAGTGAGAGGAAGGAGGCTGAAAGACTTCTCTGTCTTTTGAACAGAATGGGTATGGCGAGTTGGGGCGGCTGCCCCAGACCCTGTGCTTTGTGCTGTCCCGTGGCAGTTTACTCAATCGCTAGACTCTAGGGATGGCTCTGTGTGTGAGTCATGTGGGGCGCGCTAGGCAGGCCCGGGAGGGTGGGATTACGGTGGGGGGAGCCAGGCTGGCCCAGGGGGATAGTGGGGGTCTTGGCGCCGACAGCGGGGGTCGGAGCCACACTCACCAGTGGAATCGGTATCAGCGATCCCAGTCTGCCAGCTTCCGGCATCCCTCAGGAGAGGGGGCGGAAGGTGAAAAGAGGCAAACCAGAGGTGGGAAGTAGCAGGGTGGGGTGGGGACAGGACCTGGGGCTCAGAGGGGGGATTTGTCCTGGGCCCAGCACCCCTCTATGGATGGCCCTGAGGGGAAGCTCTGACTATTACAGTGACAATAAAACGGACCAGCATTGCGGGGGAGACTGCAGGAGATCAGCACTCATCACTCCCCCAAGGTGAGCCAGACACTGCTCTCTCCTGGCTCTCATTCTAGCAGCTGGATAAGGAGCGATTTCCCCACAGGAAGTGCATTGAGTGCCCCTGTGGTGCTGGGGGGGCTGGCGCTGCTGCTGGCTGTGGGGGCTGGCAGGGGGGTTGATGTCTGCACAGACTCTCAGCTGCCAAGCCGGAGGGGCACATGGGACCTTACCAGACTGGCTCAGTGAAGGTGGGGGGTTGACAGAGCAATACAGATGCTCTCCAGAGCACGGAGCAGCATCCGCCCAGGCAGCCAGGCAATGAGCATTTCCCACAGCCTGGAGCCAATGGGGAGGCGGCAGCTGCTGTTCCAGCTCCTCGGGGACAGGCCCTGTCAGCCAACAGACACTTCGCACTCACCACAGCTAAGGGCGTCGGGTTCCTCCGGTTGGGGTGTGGAGCAGCCGTTCCTTTTCCTGTTCGCACTCCTCTGCGGTGTGAAAATCGGGGAGGGGAGGCAGAAGCCCCACTTCCCTCCCTAAATGACGTCCAGTGGGGGAAGCCAGGACAACAGGCAGGAAGTGGTGGCCAGACTCTTGCCGCCAGGGTCTAGTCTAGCTCAGGGTCCAGCTCAACTTCCTCCCCGTGCCACTGGCCCCCAGGCCCCTTCCACCACCAGGTAACCGGGGAGCTAAGGCAGGAACGGGGCGAGGAAGCAAGTCAAGCTGAGCAAGGCAGGCAAAAGCGAGTCTTGTCTTCCTGTGCCGCTCCCAATGACGTCCTTTTTGTGTGCCACGGCTGCCAAAACCTCCCGGACAGAGAAGCAGCAGGCAAAGAGGTGCTAAGTAGCTCAGTTGGGAAAGTGTTAGACTGAAATTCTAAGGGACCTGGTTCACTCTTGGGCTTTGGCAGGCACTTTCATCCCTCTTTGTGCACAGGTGGCTTGTTTTCTGGGACCGCAGCAGCACCTTTTCCTCAGGCGAGTCCTTGATTTTGAGCTCCCCAGCAGGAGAGCAGAGCATGGGCTTCTGCCCCTAGTTGGCCCACCTGACTTTTAACAATGAGGGACCGGCGCTGTCTTTCCCACATGACTTATTGGTCAACCCAATATAGCAGTAAGAGAGTGAGGCAGGGTGGCCCTCGGAGATGGTGCCAGAGGGCGCAGGGACTGGGGACGAAAGCTCCTCTGCACAGCTGAGCGAGGGCAGTACTAGGGATGGGGTATCTGTGAAAGTGGCCACATGGAACATGGCAGGGATTCGGGGGCCCAGGAAGAGGTGCTTGCACATTAATGACTTTAGGATAGCTCAGTGGGCAGAGGGTGATTGGAGGAAGTGCCCGTCTTTCTGGTCCTCCAGGCCAGAGAAGAATGATGGAGCTGGAGACTTGTTCTTCACATTCGCGGTGTGAGTACAGAAGGTGGTGGAGCTCCAACCAGGAAAGGCATTGCTCATGGACTGTGTGCTCCGTGGCACTGGTTACCGCTATATTAGTGTGTATGGTCCCCAGTTAAGGTGTGAAAGGAAAAATCAATGGAAGGAACTGGCTCCCTTCCTCTGGAGCGCACGCTGTTTGGTGTTGGGGGGGATTTTAATTGTGTCAGCCGGCCTGAGGACCACTGGTCCCGTTTTCCCGACCATCAGAGGAAACGTTTTTACAATGAGCACTACCTGGCGCAGGTCTGTAGCGAGTTCGGCTTAAAGGACGTGTTTCTTAGTAGTGGAACCAGTGGAGGAGGGCGGTAGCCTCCTATTCTTCTGACCCGACCTCACACCAGCCACAGATGGGGAACACCTTTCAGTGGGGATGGGCCAGGAGTCGCATTGACCGGATTTACGTGAAGGAGAGCACGTCGACAGCCCAGTGCAGGGTGGTGCCAATGGACTGTTCGGATCACGCAGCTCTCACCGTATGCTCAATGTGGGCAATTCCCTGACCCACGGCAGAGGATATTGGAAGATGAACATCCAGAGCTTGCAAGATAAAGGGGCGGGGAGTCGAGGCCTGGTGGTGTTGGCAGAACGGGAAAGCATCAGAGGTTTCTATGGCAACCAGGGGGTTTGGTGGGAGTCGGTGAGGGAGGAGTTGGCGGCTTTGTTCCGGCGGTTGGGCAAACACCACAACATTAAAGAAACCAACGGTGCCAAGTCCTGCAGCGCTGTTTGGCTGTGGCAGGGTGGGAAGCGCTGGGAGATAGGTGGAGGAGCCGGTATGCAGCGTGATGAGGGGGAGGGGTGGGATGGGGGGGGAGGGGAGGGGAGGGGAGCTTGACTGCCAGTGGGTGCAGAGCACCCACTAATTTTTCCCCATGGGTGCTCCAGCCCCAGAGCACCCACAGAGTCGGCGCCTATGCTTCTGCACCCCGGCCCCTAACGCAGGGCAGGTGGAGGGTTTGGAGCTCCCCATAGTGGCTTGGGCTCCCTAGGTGGCTTTTACCATGACCTGGCTTCAGCTTCTGTCCTGGCTGGGGGCAGGGCCTCCAGGGGAAGAGGAGACGTGGGGCCTTGGAGACGGCCACTTCCACTGAGGTTCTGGTGCTTTTGCTCCAGAGCAGAGGCTGCATAATTGTTTAAATCTAAACCAACACCAGATGAGGAGGGAGACATTCCCCAGGGATCTCAGTCCTAACCTGCCTCCTGCCAATGCAGCTCAGGCCAAGCCTGCAGCCCCCAGCTGTTGCTGCTGCAGGGTGTGAAGCCCTTTCACTCGTGTTGCCGAGTGTCCCTAGCTCTGCGGCCTTTCTCTCTCCTCGTGCTGAGGGACCTTCCACTCCATTCCCAGCCCACGTCCTAATGATCCAGGGGGTCTCCTCCCAGAAGAGGATCATTCAGGGCTGGATCCCCCTTTGCCTTTTCTCTGTGTCTAGCACAGTTCGAGGTGCCCATGGGTGGGGTGTTTGATCCCAATGACCTATGTGGAGCTGCCATTCAGCTTCCTCATTTGGTCTCAGCTTTCACTGAATCCAACATTTTTTCAGTCCATCATCTCCATCCTCCCAAGCACATTTCAATTGCCTCCACCTCCCTTAACCAGGCCGTGTCCCTGTAGTGTGTGCTGTCTTCATAGGTCCTCTCTCCATCTTTCTCACCCTCTCATGTCTTTTCGGTCTCATTAGCTCTCCTGTGTCTCTGCTCTCTAAGCACAGACTGACTCTGCATTTCTGGCTGTTCAGAGGAGGGAAGGGCCATGCCTATGTGTGGCCAGCAGACAGCCACAAAGACCCCTGGCCAGCCTGCTCCCTGCTCCCTGTCATGCCAAACGCCCACCGATGGCCACCCGCAGACCAGCATGCTGGGCCAACATCAGAAAACAGCAGGAAAGCAGGGCCAGCACCCTTGGTGGGGCCTCTGACTGTTCCCTCTCAAAGTGCTCACTTTGGCAGTGGGGCAGGAGATTTTACCCCAAGAGGCTTTTCCCCAGCAGGCAAGAAGCAGAGAAACACGCAGGCTCCCAAGGCGCTATTTAGCAAGTCCCCTCAAGCACAGGGACAGGTGCACATATGGAAGAGGGAAACTGCTCCACACGCTAGCCCGGGCAGCCACCCATTTTCTTTGGCAAGTAAGGAATGGCAAAGGCTAGAATGGAAGCACATGGGCCTCATGCCCCAGTCTTTGTGATGCCCAACCCCCAACTCCTTCCTGGGGCTCTAGCCAGAACATTGGCCTGAGCGGCCAAGAAGAGGTTCCAGTGCTGAAGGGAGTAGGACTTTCAGCACAATGGTAAAATGACACAAGCACAACCATGAAGGGACTCGAACCCTCAATCTCCTGATCCGAAGTCAGATGCCTTATCCATTAGGCCACATGGTCACACAGGACAAGCCTCTCCAAGCACTTCTTTAGAGAAGACGGACACTGTGTTTCTCAGACTCAGGTCACCCAATGAGGGGGGCCAAGACTCTCTGTGCACAAGAGACATGTGAGACTTAATTCTATGGAGCCAGGTGCAGGAGGGTTAGGCATGGGGGACTGGGGTGCAGTGGATGGACTGGCTGTCTAGGTGTGGAGATTTAGTGGCACTGAGGCACAGGAGGGAGGAGGAGGAGGAATCCTGCTGATAGGCAGTGGCTGTGGAGAAAAAGAGGTGGCGATTCCCCCAACCTAAATGGCCTGACTGGCCTGACCCTTCTCCCCTCTGCGGAGCGTGGCGGGGGGTGCAGCTCACCCCTGTGGGGCAGGTGGGCACAGGTGCAGGGCGCTGGGCTCCGATGCACCTGGAGGGCAGCTCCGGTGGGGCGGGGCAGAGCTTGTGGATTCCGTTCTGCATTGCCTGGTGCTGGGCCGTTGCACAATCCCCAGCCACGCTGCACAGTGCGTCCCGAGAACAGGTGGGGGGGCCAAGCAGATGATCCAGCAAAAGTGGGGAGAGGATATGTGGTTGGAGGGAGCGAATGCCTTGGACTGCAGTGGGGGAGTGCAGAGCAGAGGTGACACCCCAAAAACCTGCAACAAAGGGATGGACAGGTGGCTAGAAGAGGCAGTGAGCCTAAAAGTGGAGTGGGGTCTAGTGGTCAGAGCAGGTGGGGGCCGGGCACCAGGACGCCTGGGTTCTATCCCTGGCTCTGGGAGCTGAGGGGAGTCTAGAGATGAGAGCAGGGGGCTGGGAGCCAGGACTCCTGGGTCACATAGTGGGGGCTGTTTTTTTCCTGTGTCTCCCTCCCTAGAGATCCCAGCCCAGCCCCCTAGCAGAATGTGAGTGGGGTGGGGGGGTTGCCCTTCCACTTCAGACTCGTTATTTGAACCCCTCCCCCCACGGGCTGTGACATCACGGAATCTCCCCCCCCCCCCAAGTCACAAAGTAGGAGCCCCTCCCCGCATGCGGAGGAAGCTAGTGGGTTTCTTGGGGGTCTCTGGCAGAGGTGACAGCACCCAGCAGACACCCCTTCATGGCTGCAAGGAGACCCCCTGCACCCTCCTGGACAGCCCCCTGCTACGAGGGGCCTGGGGCACCCAGCCAGGGTCAGGAGGTGAGATGGGGCCACAGTGGTAGCAAGGGGGCAGAGCTGGGGACTGGTGCCGGATCGGGGGCTGCCTACACGGGAAAGGACCACACTGCTCTGTTACATATTTCCCAAGGTTACGGCTGAATACTGGGTTTGTAATGACTTCAGGGAAATATTTTGTTTCCAAACAGACTCCAGATACCAAACGAGGGTGCTAATATGCTCCCCCTGCACCTCTTCCCCATTACCCCAGTATCTGAACATCTTCCTAATCTGCGGGGTAGTTCTCCTCCCAGGCTCATGCGAGGGCGGGAAGCGCCACCAGCCCCATTTCCCGGACGGGAGAACTGAGGCCCAGAGAGGCTGAGTGATGTGCCCAAGGACACCTGGGAAGTCTGTGGCAGAGCAGGGGGCTGGGACCGGAAGCATCTTTCTGGATCCGGGATCTGCCCTGCTCCTGGGTCACTGAGTGGTGCAGGGCGGAGCCTCGGGGGAAGGGGCAGTGTGAGGGGAGGACTTTGAGAAAGGGGCGGTGCGAAGGCAGGGATTAGAGGACAGAGGCAGTGGGGGGGCTGGGATTATGGGAAAGGGGCGGTGCAAGGGCGGGCATTGGGGGTAGGGGTGGTGCAGGGGCAAGGTATCGGAGAGAAAGGGAAGTTCAAGGGTGGGTCTGGGGGGAGGGGCAGTGCAGGGCCAGGGTCTCGGGAGGCTGGGAATGTGGGGAAAGGGGCAATGTGAGGGCGGTGCCTTGGAGGAAGGGGCGGGATGGGGGTGGGACTTCGGGAAAAGGGGCAGGGATTAGGGGGAACAGGTGGTACAAGTGCAGGACCTCTGGGGAAAGGTTGAGGCTGGGGCGGGGCCTCAGGGAAAGGAGAGGTGCAGGGGTGGGTATTAGAAGGAAGGGACAGTGCAGAGGTGGGGCCTCTAGGAAAGGGTCGGGGACATGGGGAAAGGGGCGGGGACCAGCGGGAAGGGACAGTGTGAGTTCAATGAGGAAAGGCCTTTGGGGAAGGGGTGACGTGGGGATGGAGATTGGGCAAAAGGGTGGTGCAGGGGCGGGGCCTCGGGAGAAGGAACAGTGTGTGGGTGGGGAAAGTCCTGGCGCTGGCAGTACCAGGATTACCATGATGCCGGGCCCAGAGTCAGGAAAGCTGCCCCCACCCCTGCTCCAACCCATCCTGCCTCTTCCCGCCCCTGCTCACCGGATACAGCTCCACACCTCTTGGGCTGGTGGCCATGGCCTCCACCTGTGGGGGTTCAGGCTCTACTCTGGCTACAGCAGCCATCAGGTGACCCAAGGGAGCCTGGCTAGGGCTGGTGGGTTCAGTGGCAGTTTAGGGGGAGGAGAAGCCCCGACCCCAGCAGGAGATGCAGCAGTGAAGTCCCCAGCTGCCCTAGTGGCAGAAGCTGCAGTGCTGAAGCCCTGACCCCCCTCTTTGTGGAGCTGGCCTGAGCCCCTCTCTCTCCTGTCCCCCCTGTGTGGAGCTGGCTCATTCTCAGGCTGTGGAGAAATTCAGCCCCAATCTACCAACCTCGGTATGTTCATTTCCCCATCATCAAACAGCCATGAATGGATTTCGCCTAGGAGGCAAGGTCAGTATTAGCCCGAGGTGGGATCTAAGGCAGACAGAGGTGAAGTGACTTTCCCAAGGCTAAGCAGGGAGTCTGTGGCAGAGCAGAGAACCAAACCCAGCACACCTGGCCCCAGGCCTGTGCCTTAACCACTAGGCAACCCTTCCTACCCCAAGAAGCGGGAGACTCCTCTGTGCTTTGAGTGCATGAGTGGGCCAGGCACTAGACCAAGCCACCGGGAGTGGGGATGGGAAAAGGGACATGGGTGGGAAGCAAGAAGGGGAAATATCAGGAAGGGGAGCAAGGACTTGGAGAAGAAACAAGAGAGGGGGCAAGGGCAGGGAGAGGGGAAAGACCCCACTGCTTGTCCCTCCCAGTTGCCACCTTCTTACAGCCATCACTGGCCCCCAGCTCCCAAAGAGGCCCCAAGCGGGTGTGAAGCAGAGTGAACATCATGTCTACACTGGGCTGTTAGTGAAGACAGCTTGGAGCTGAGTGCAATGATTTTGATACACTGTAACTCTCAGCCAGCCAGTGAAACGGAAGGTTTATTAGATGACAGGAACATGGTCTACAACAGAGCTTGTAGGTACAGAGACCAGGACCCCTCAGTCAGGTCCATCTTGGGGATAGGGAGCCCAGACCCTGGTTCTGGGCGTCCCTCCATTTCCCCAGCCAGCTCCAAACTGAAAACCCCTCCAGCCCCTCCTGTGGCCTTTGTCTCCTTCCCGGGCCAGGAGGTCACCTGATCTCTTTGTTCTCCAACACCTTCACTTGGCACCTTGGCAGGGGAGGGGCCCAGGCCATCAGTTGCCTGGAGACAGACCCCTGTCCTCCCCTGCCATCTAGGGCTCTGCAACAATCACACCCCCTTATCCCAACACCGAGATCCTAAAGAAATGCATAGGGGAAACTGAGGCACCCACACAGTAGTCAGAGAAAACATTATAAACATTCCCACTTCGTCACATGTAGTTTATTACTATTTTAATGAAGACATTAAGATCCCAATGATAGACACACATTCAATAAGTAGAATACGAAAAGTGCATAAATATGCCGAAAATTGCCAGTTGGTGGGAGCTGGGTCCCCCCCCCCAACATACACACCGTGCCCTTAAGGCATGAGGGGGCAGAAAAGAGTGAGTGGGAGGCCCTCACAGGAGGGGATTTAGGGGGAGAGGGCACAACGGGGGCAGAAAGGGGTGGGGGCAGGGCTGGGGCCTTGGGGGAGAGGGCAGAGTTGGGATGGGGCACCCACTGGCAAAACCAAAAGGCAGAACCTATGCTAGGCCTGAAGTAGGGTTACCAACTTTCTGACCAAAACCGAACACCCTAGTCCCGCCCTTTTCCTGTGGCCCCGCCCCTTCCCCGAGGCCCCGCCCCCGGTTCACTACATTCCCCTTTCTCCGTGGCTCGCTCTCCCCCACCTTCACTCAGTGTCACTGGGCTGGGGCAGGGGGGTGGGTTGCAGGAGGGGGTGAGGGCCAGGAATGAGGGGTTCAGAGTGTGGGAGGGGGCTCCGGGCTAGGCAGGGGGGTGGGGTGCAGGAGGGAGTGAGGGCTCTGGCTGTGTGTGTGTGATTTTAAGGCCAGTCAAGACAATTAAATTATCCAGTCTAATCCCCATACACGTGACAGGCCACAAAGTCACCCCTGCACTGAGCCCAACTACCAACAAAATATTCCAGCCTTTAGGAGAATATCCCGTTGTGTGCCACAGGCGGAGCACAGGAGAGGCAGAGGGGCACCAGCACCTGAGGCCCCTGCACTGTCAGGGAATTGGTTTGGTGAGATGTACCCAGCTGATCCAGGCAAGTGACTTGTGCTCCATGCCGCAGAGGACTGCAAAAACTCCAACCTCCCTGCCAGTCTGACCTGGGGGAAATTCCTTCCTGACCCCAGAAATGGAGATCAGTGAGACCCTGAGCATGTGAGCAAGGCACCAGCCAAGCACCAGAGAGAAAGTCCAGCATGTTTTCTATCTCACCTCAGAGCACTTGCTTCAGCACCTCCTGCCCCCTCCATGTGGTGGAGAATCCATCATTGCCCAGGGTACTTTGTTCCAATGTTTAATCGCCCGATTTCAAATGTGTCCCTTATTTCTCATTTTAGTTTCTCTGCCTTTAACTTCCAGCCGTTGGCTCTTGTTCTGCCTTTCGCTGCTAGGTTGAAGAGCCC
>NC_088806.1:13119991-13144991 GCF_011386835.1 Chrysemys picta bellii | reverse complement strand
CACTTCACCTCTGTCTGCCTTAGATCCCACCTGGGGCTAATACTGACCCTGCCTCCTAGGCGAAATCCATTCATGGCTGTGTGATGATGGGGAAATGAACATACCGAGGTTGGTAGATTGGGGCTGAATTTCTCCACAGCCTGAGAATGAGCCAGCTCCACACAGGGGGGACAGGAGAGAGAGGGGCTCAGGCCAGCTCCACAAAGAGGCGGGTGTAGATCAATCTCTGATAATTTTCATATGACTTTACATTGTGCCTCTTCATATAACCTTGTGGTGGGTCTACCCATGTGTGACCTCTGTTTTCATGGGACTTTGTATCAAAACCTCATTTAGAAACTTTGCATTGCCCTTGGTATAATATTATAGCCCCTAAAGATAGAATAAGATAGAAGAAAAATTTCTTTTTGCTAGCAGTAGAACAAGAGCTCTCTCTCCCCCCCCCCCCACTCTTAATCAATTGCCCCGTTGAATGAATGAGGTGTGGATGAGCAAGGCATGGAAGGCAGCACCTCCAGACAGCCTCAACTGTTGGAGAGGGGCTGGGAGCCAGACTCAAGGACAATAAAACGTGTCAAGTGGGCTCATTAAAGACAAGCAGACATACTGACGGCCTCGGGGGTTAGAAGCAAGCACCTTCTTTTGGAAACACCCTCTTTGCAGCATTGGGACAACACTCAAAAGAAAGCAGCACAAAGGACCAATGGACACAGACACAGAGTTTGAATCTGGTATAGATTTGCATAAGAGGAAAGCTGCTATAAAAGTGAGGTGTCTTGCAGAGGACCCCGGGTCTCGTCTTGTCAACATGGGAGCATCGATCTGGATCGGCAGAAGCCTGGCTCCACCCCCTCCCCCATCTAACTCACCTGGCCAGTGAAGTTAAGGGGAGCAACTAATTGGTAACAACAAGACGGAGTGGATTTGTGTGTGTGTGTGAGTGTAAGTGTAATATATATTATATGCATATAATACAGTGTTAATGAATACATGTATTACTAATAAATGTGGCGTTTTGTCTTATTCCCCCTGAAAAGATCCTGTGCAGTACTTTAAGTACAACATTTTGGTGGAGAATGCGAAAGGGGGAGCAAGCATAGAATCCACAGTTATTATAAAACTGGTGTGCACACCGCCAGCTTTAGCAAGACTGGCACTAGAGGAAAAAGAGTGTAAACTTTCAGTTAATTAACCAAACTCTGAAGGATATAGGAGTTTAGGTTTAAATTGTGTTCATGACTGAGCTAAAGAGGAGAATTTAGTGTTTCTCGCTCTAATCCGGGGAAGGATTAACCAAACTCTGAAGGATATAGGAGTTTAGGTTTAAATTGTGTTATAGAGGTACATACACCCTCAGCCGTAGCAAGACTGAGCTAAAGAGGAGAACTTAGTGTTTCTCACTCTGATCCGGGGAAGGATCTAATCCGGGGAAGGATTTGTATAATTGGTGTATGAACCCTCGGTGGTAGCAGACCGAGTAATACAGAGGGAAGCTTAGCGTCTCTCCCTCTGGCCCAGAGTGGGTTAAAAACATAAGATACAGATCTTGTTCTGTTAAACCAAACTCTGAAGGATATAGGAGTTTGGGCAGTGTAGTGTGGTTTATGTTTGTTTGTTTGTTTGTTTTGTAAGTAATATTGTGGTAATTTCACAATTTTGAAGAAAATGTTTAAGGAATGGGACCAGGAAGGGTGGGGGCTAGTTGGAAAGTCCACCCTCCTTGCTAAATTGGTAGTGGAACAAGGCTTGTGCCCATGGAAAGGAACTGTTTATTGGAAAAAGCAGGATCGGGCCCAGGCAAGCAACAGATAAAAAACTGAAAAACAGGTTGGGTACAGAGAGTTAAAACAGCACTCTCAAATCTTACAGCAGCAGTAACATCAGGAGAAGAAACATTTAAGACCCAAGAAGGGGGCAGACCTTTGGGACCCCTCTGGAGATTGGGAAGGGGGATATTTGGGATATTTGGGTAAATTCCTCTTCCCAGAGCCAAAATGCCATTAAAACAGTTAACAACAGTGCCTGCTTCTGCCTCAGATCTCCAGGCTATGGCAAAATGGCTGAAGATTTTAAAACAGAATTTTTTTTCTAGATAAAGTGTTAACGCCCTTTTACTGAGAAAAAGGGAGGATTTACACTCACAAGAAATGCACCACTTAATTAGCATTTGTGCAGCCCCAAGTACCAAACACACTGTGGCAGAGACTAAGCAGGTTCTGCCAGGGTGAAAGCACTGTGCTAATTTGTTTCCAAGCTTCTATCTTTCAGGCTCTGAACCAGAACATCAGGAGAGCTGGTACCAGCTGAAGAGTTATAAAATACCATGGTTATAGTGTCATGACAAAGTCTGTGTTCAGTGTTCTGTGTTGCATGTTCTGTGTCTGTCTCTAGTGGTGTCCTGTGCTAGCATTGGGTCCAAAAAAAGAGGGGATACTACATTAAACAGGGCAAATGTCTTTTCCTCTCTCTACTTCCCCCATCTCCATCCAACTTATCAATCACCCCTTGTGTCCAAAAAACTTTGGTTCCCAATGCATCAGGTTTATTTTTTTGTTAGGTTCTCTAATAGTAATTTTGTTGTTAATTTTTGTTCTTAAAACATTTGTATTGTTAGTTACATTTGCTTGTATTATTAATTCCACACTTTCCTCTATGCACTCTGGTTCTATTTCCCCAAGCCCTGAAGGGTAGTTCTTGGGCCCCCATAACCTGTAAGACCTTGGCCCATAATTGTATGGCCCCATCTTTCAGGTCCCCAGAAACCTCTAAAAACAACTGTTAAAAATAGAAAATTCTACAACATTTTAGCAACTAAATGTTAGTTTAAGTCCAAAACAGCTTAACCTTGCATAACAACTGTGGTACTCCTACAAAATCTTATTTGTTGTGTGTGCTTAAAAAGGTCCTGACCTCAGTGACTTTTATTGTTTGATGGCTATTGCAGCATCAAACTTGGGCCTCATTTTGTTTGTCAATGTACCCAATTATTGTAATGGTAATGGTTTTGTTGTATTTCCAATTATTATAATTATAATTGTTTGCATTTGTGTTTATGTTATATCTGGTGTTTAGTCAACTGTAATGGTTTTAGTTATATTCACCTGGTTATAATTGTTTGGTTTGTTTGCAACAAATACAAAAGATTTATATGGTGACCACTCAAGAATTGTTCTTGAGAGGTCAAAAGGGGGACAATGTAGATCAATCTCTGATAATTTTCATATGACTTTACATTGTGCCTCTTCATATAACCTTGTGGTGGGTCTACCCATGTGTGACCTCTGTTTTCATGGGACTTTGTATCAAAACCTCATTTAGAAACTTTGCATTGCCCTTGGTATAATATTATAGCCCCTAAAGATAGAATAAGATAGAAGAAAAATTTCTTTTTGCTAGCAGTAGAACAAGAGCTCTCTCTCCCCCCCCCCCCCACTCTTAATCAATTGCCCCGTTGAATGAATGAGGTGTGGATGAGCAAGGCATGGAAGGCAGCACCTCCAGACAGCCTCAACTGTTGGAGAGGGGCTGGGAGCCAGACTCAAGGACAATAAAACGTGTCAAGTGGGCTCATTAAAGACAAGCAGACATACTGACGGCCTCGGGGGTTAGAAGCAAGCACCTTCTTTTGGAAACACCCTCTTTGCAGCATTGGGACAACACTCAAAAGAAAGCAGCACAAAGGACCAATGGACACAGACACAGAGTTTGAATCTGGTATAGATTTGCATAAGAGGAAAGCTGCTATAAAAGTGAGGTGTCTTGCAGAGGACCCCGGGTCTCGTCTTGTCAACATGGGAGCATCGATCTGGATCGGCAGAAGCCTGGCTCCACCCCCTCCCCCATCTAACTCACCTGGCCAGTGAAGTTAAGGGGAGCAACTAATTGGTAACAACAAGACGGAGTGGATTTGTGTGTGTGTGTGAGTGTAAGTGTAATATATATTATATGCATATAATACAGTGTTAATGAATACATGGATTACTAATAAATGTGGCGTTTTGTCTTATTCCCCCTGAAAAGATCCTGTGCAGTACTTTAAGTACAACACGGGTCAGGGCTTCAGCCCTGCAGCTTCTGCCACTAGGGCAGCTGGGGACTTCACTGCTGCATCTCCTGCTGGGGTCGGGGCTTCTCCTCCCCCTAAACTGCCACTGCACCCACCAGCCCTAGCCAGGCTCCCTTGGGTCACCTGATGGCTGCTGTAGCCGGAGTGGAGCCTGAACCCCCACAGGTGGAGGCCATGGCCACCAGCCCAAGAGGTGCGGGGCGGTACCCGGTGAGCAGGGGCGGGAAGAGGCAGAGTGGGTTGGAGCAGGGGTGGGGGCAGCTTTCCTGACTCTGGGCCCGGCGTCATGGTAAACCCGGTACTGCCAGTGCCAGGACTTTCCCCACCCGCACACTGTTCCTTCTCCCGAGGCCCCGCCCCTGCACCACCCTTTTGCCCAATCTCCATCCCCACGTCGCCCCTTCCCCAGAGGCCTTTCCTCATTGAACTCACACTGCCCCTTCCTGCTGGTCCCCGCCCCTTTCCCCATGTCCCCGCCCCTTTCCCCGAGGCCCCACCTCTGCACTGTCCCTTCCCTCTAATACCCACCCCTGCACCTCTCCTTTCCCTGAGGCCCCGCCCCAGCCTCAACCTTTCCCCAGTGGTCCCGCACTTGCACCACCTGTTCCCCCTAATTCCTGCCCCTTTCCCCGAAGTCCCGCCCCCATCCCGCCCCTTCCTCCAAGGCACCGCCCTCGTATTGCCCCTTTCCCTGCATTCCCAGCCTCCCGAGACCCTGGCCCTGCACTGCCCCTCCCCCCAGGCCCCACCCTTGAGGTTCCTTTCTCTCCGATACCCTGTCCCTGCACCACCCCTACCCCCAATCCCCGCCCTCGCACTGCCCCTTTCCCATAATCCCAGCCCCCGCACTGCCCCTTCCCTCTAATCCCTGCCCTCGCACCGCCCCTTTCTCAAAGTCCCCATCCTCACACTCCCCCTTCCCCCAAGGCTCTGCCCCACACCACTCAGCGACCCAGGAGCAGGGCAGATCTGAGACGCAGAAACATGCTTAAGAAAAAGCCTCCAATCCCAGCCCCCTGCTCTGCCACAGACTTCCCGGGTGTCCTTGGGCACATCACTGAGCCTCTCTGGGCCTCAGTTCTCCCGTCCGGGAAATGGGGCTGGTGGTGCTTCCCACCCTCGCATGAGCCTGGGAGGAGAACTACCCTGCAGATTAGGAAGATGTTCAGATACTGGGGTAGTGGGGGAGGGGCACAGGGGGAGCATATTAGCACACTCCTTTGGTATCTGGAGTCTGTTTGGAAACAAAATATTTCCCTGAAGTCATTCCAAACCCAGTATTCAGCCATAACCTTGGGAAATATGTAACAGAGCAGTGTGGTTTTATCCCGTGTAGGCAGCCCCCGATCCGGCACCAGCCTCCAACTTGCCCCCTTGCTACCACTGTGGCCCCATCTCACCTCCTGACCCTAGCTGGGTGCCCCGGCCCCTCGTAGCAGGGGGCTGTCCAGGAGGGTACAGGGGGATCTCCTTGCGGCCATGAAGGGGTGTCTGGTGGGTGCTGTCACCTCTGCCAGAGACCCCCAAGAAACCCACTAGCTTCCTCCACATGCGGGGAGGGGCTCCTACTTTGTGACTTGGGGGGGGAGATTCCGTGATGTCACAGCCCGTGGGGGGAGGGGTTCAAATCACGAGTCTGAAGTGGAAGGGCAACCCCCCACCCCCACTCACATTCCGCTAGGGGGCTGGTCTGGGATCTCTAGGGAGGAAGACACAGGAAAAAAACAGCCACCACTATGTGACCCAGGAGTCCTGGCTCCCAGCCCCCCTGCTCTAACTTCTAGACCCCCCTCAGCTCCCAGAGCCAGGGATAGAACCCAGAAGTCCTGGTGCCTGGCCTCCACCTGCTCTGACCACTAGACCCCACTCCCCGTTTAGGCTCACTGCCTCTTCTATCCAACCACCCCACCAGTCCATTCTTTTGCTGCAGGTTTTTGAGGTGTCATCCCTGCTCTGCATTCCCCCACTGCAGTCCAAGGCCTTCGCTCCCTCCAACCACATATCTGCTTGGCCCCCCACCCGTTCTCGGGGCGCACTGTGCAGCATGGCTGGGGATTGTGCAACGGCCCAGCAGCAGGCAATACAGAATGGAAACCACAGGCCTTGCCCAGCCCCACCGGAGCTGCCCTCCAGGTGCATCGGAGCCCAGCGCCCTGCACCTGTGCCCACCTGCCCCACAAGGGTGAGCTGCACCCCCCACCATGCTCCGCAGAGGGGAGAAGGGTCAGGCCAGTCAGCCCATTTAGGATGGGGGAATCGCCACCTCTTTTTCTCCACAGCCACTGCCTATCAGCAGGATTCCTCCTCCTCCTCCCTCCTGTGCCTCAGTGCCACTAAATCTCCACACCTAGACAGCCAGTCCATCCACTGCACCCCAGTCCCCCATGCCTAACCCTCCTGCACCTGGATCCATAGAATTAAGTCTCACATGTCTCTTGTGCACAGAGAGTCTTGGCCCCCCTCATTGGGTGACCTGAGTCTGAGAAACACAGTGTCCATCTTCTCTAAAGAAGTACTTGGAGTGGTTTCATCTGTGTGACCATGTGGCCTAATGGCTAAGGCGTCTGACTTCAAATCAGGAGATTGAGGGGTTGAGTCCCTTCGTGGTTGTGCTTGTGTCATTTTACCTTTGTGCTGAAAGTCCTGCTCCCTTCAGCACTGGAACCTCTTCTTGGCCGCTCAGGCCAATGTTCTGGCTTCACCCAGAGCCCCAGGAAGGAGTTGGGGGTTGGGCATCACAAAGGCTGGGGCATGAGCCCCAGGTGCTTCCATTCTAGCCTTTGCCATTCCTGACTTGCCAAAGAAAATGGGTGGCTGCCCGGGCTAGCGTGTGGAGCAGTTTCCCTCTTCCAAATGTGCGCCTGTCCCTGTGCTTGAGGGGACTTGCTAAATAGCGCCTTGGGAGCCTGCGTGTTTCTCTGCTTCTTGCCAGCTGGGGAAAAGTCTCTTGGGGTAAAATCTCCTGCCCCACTGCCAAAGTGAGCACCTTGAATGGGAACAGTCAGAGGCCCCACCAAGGGTGCTGGCCCTGCTTTCCTACCAGCTTCTGATATTGGCCCTGCATGCTGGTCTGCAGGTGGCCATCAGAGGGTGTTTGGCATGGCAGGGAGCAGGCTGGCCAGGTGTCTTTGTGGCTGTCTGCTGGCCACGCATAGACATGGTCCTTCCCTCCTCTGAACAGCCAGAAATGCAGAGTCAGTCTGTGCTTAGAGAGCAGAGACACAGGGGAGCTAATGAGACCGAAAAGACATGAGAGGGTGAGAAAGATGAAGAGAGGACCTATGAAGACAGCACACACTGCAGGGACACGGCCTGGTTAAGGGAGGTGGAGGCAATTGAAATGTGCTTGGGAGGATGGCGATGATGGATTGAAAAAATGTTGGATTCAGTGAAAGCTGAGACCAAACGAGGGAAGCTGAATGGCAGCTCCACATAGGTCATTGTCATCAAACACCCCATCCATGGGCACCTCGAACTGTGCTAGACACAGAGAAAAGGCAAAGAGGGATCCAGTCCTGAATGATCCTCTTCTGGGAGGAGACCCCCTGGATCATTAGGACATGGGCTGGGAATGGAGTGGAAGGTCCCTCAGCATGAGGAGAGATAAAGGCCACAGAGCTGGGGACACTCGGCAACACGAGTGAAAGGGCTTCACACCCTGCAGCAGCAACAGCTGGGGGCTGCAGGCTTGGCCTGAGCTGCATTGGCAGCAGGACAGGAGGCAGGTTAGGACTGAGATCCCTGGGGAATGTCTCCCTCCTCATCTGGTGTTGGTTTAGATTTAAACAATGATGCAGCCTCTGCTCCGGAGCAAAAGCCCCGGAACCGCGGTAGAAGCGGGGGAGCCACGAGGCCCTGCCCATCTCCAAGGCCCCATGTCTCCTCTTCCCCTGGAGGCCCTGCCCCCAGCCAGGACAGAAGCTGAAGCCAGGTCATGGTAAAAGCCACCTAGGGAGCCCAAACTACTATGGGGAGCTACAAACCCTCCACCTGCCCTGCGTTAGGGGCTGGGGTGCAGAAGCATAGGCGCCGACTCTGTGGGTGCTCCGCGGCTGGAGCACCCATGGGGAAAAATTATTGGTTGCTCTGCACCCACTGGCAGTCAAGCTCCCCTCACTCCCATCCCACCCCCTCCCCCTCCCCCTCCTCCTCCCCTGAGCGCGTTGCATACCGGCTCCCAGCACTTCCCACCTGGCCACCACCAAATAGCCTTTTGGCCACTCCGGGAGGGAGGCTGAGGAGCAGGAACATGGCGCGTTCAGGGGAGGAGGAAGGGGAGAGGAGGGGTCAGGGCGGGGATTTGGGGAAAGAGTTGGAATAGGGGCAGGGAGGGGGCGGAGTTGGGTGGGGACTTTGGGGAAGGGGTGGGAATGGGGGTGGGGCTGGGGCAGAACCTCATCGAAGGGGTGGGGTGGGGGCATAGCTGGGGGCACCCAAGGGAAAGAGGGGAAGTTGGTGCCTATGTGCAGAAGAGCCTGTAGTCATCAGCTGAGGCAGCCAGGAATGCAGCTAGAAGTCAACCCAAAGGATGGAAGGCATCTCTAGCCTGACTCTCAAGTTCAATAGCATGGGGCCATCTGAGATCTCCCTTGAGCGGGCATGAGTAGCCAAGCAGGAGGGAAAAGAGAGACTTGTCGTGGAAAGAAAATTGTCGTGGAAAGAATCACCCACGCATTAATTTTAGTTTACAGACTCAAGCCCAAGCCTTTATTTATTGCAATACATACCAAACGCGTTGGGGTGACAGTCCGAAAACTGACACACCTAGGACCGCACGCAGGCGGCTTTTATTCTGTTAAACCGCAAGCACCGTACAACTTATACGTCATTTGCGAGAAATTAAAGCTGGGGACAGGACCTCCAGGGTTTCGTAGCAATGTGACACAGCTCCAGGACAGCCAACCAAGCTCTGAACTGGGATTGCGAGATTCAGAGTCCGGAGGGCTGATCATTACACCACAGGACCTGCTGGCTCTGGCTTTTCTCTAGAGCACCTGTGACCACTAGTATTCACACGGCGACTTGTCCGCTGCACTCCTTGGTTCTCTCCAGCTGCTCCCTCCCTCGAGACCCTTTCTCCTCCTGCATCTCTAGTTCTCGTCTCTGCTCTTACCCCCCCGCCGCCTTTGTTTTCTCAGGGACCTAGCCCCACATTGCTGTGTTGTCCACTATCCCATTTAACTTCCAAATCAGCTGGGCCTGGAACACAGTCCCAGGCGGTTCTCCCCTAGGTAGATAGCAGTGATGTCTGGTGTGTCCTCACGGGAACCAGCTCACAAAAAAAGAGCCAGGAGCTGGTCCCTGCGCATCCCCCATCTGCTGTGCGGAGAGAAAATCGACTCCAGCCCAAGGCCCAGCTGCAAACCCCTGGCTGAATTACAGGCTGGCTTGGAAGCCCACTGCACAATGCTGTGCCCACAAATCCGTATCCCCAGCCATAGGTGTACTTCAATATAATCTAAATGAGAGACGTGGGGAAGGAAGCAGACAGGGTTAAAACCTGTGGTGCTTATGGCCCAGCACATGCATTGGCCTCCCCTCAGGCAGGGGACTTATAGGCCCTATATCACCTGCACCCTATAGCCTGGATCTCTGACGCCCCCAGACCCAATTGGGGAGCCGCTGTTGCAGTCCCTCTATGGAAGAGGTGGGAGCCATACTCTCCAGTGGCAATATTTCCGAGGTGGATACAGACTCTATGACTCAGGAAGACTGGGGCTTGGCTCTGCATCGCCCCTATCAGGGAGAACAGAGGCTGAGGGGGGCACAAGAAGGGCAAAAGGTGACAAACAGAAACAGGAGAGATTTTCTTCTTGTTGCAATTCATCAAAATCTCATCCCTGAAAAGCTCCAGCTGGGGGAAGCTCAGCCCACCACGCACTCAGTGAGCTACATGGATCATCCTGCCCCAGGGACTGAGGGCTGATAGAATAGAGATATTCAGGCTGCCTGTACAGGCCTAGACTTGAAGATCTTAGGTGAATCTTTATCACTTAGCTAGTGACAGGGTATAAAACAAAGAACCAAAATCACAGTCTGCCTGTGTCTGGGCCTTCGCTCACTAGGAGACTCTGAGGCCTTGTTCTCAGGCTAAGGCCTTTGGCTAAGCAGCAGGGGCAGCCATAAGCTGGGAAGGAAATGGTCACATCCTCACCTCCCAAACCCGTCACACTGAACTAAGGGGCTGTTGGGCTGTTAGGAAGATGATCCTGTCCCGATAGCGCCCATCACTGCCAGATAAAGAAACAGACCTTAAGAGAGCATCCGGTCTCAATGGCTGTGGTTGTGAAACCCTCATTTCTGTGTTTTATCTTCATGGCCCCCACTTTTCTATTGTCAGTCTGTCTGGTTCTCTAATTGTTTCTGTCTGCTGTAGAATTAATTTTGCTAAGTGTAAGTTAAATAGGGGAGTGGGATATAATTGGTTAGAGAATTATGTTGCAATATGTTAGAATTGGTTAGTTAAATTTCAGTAAAATGATTGGTTAAGGTATAGCTGAGAATATTACTGTATAAACTGGGGTCAAACAGGAAGTGGAAGGGGAAATTGGAATCATGTTTGCTAAGGGGGGGATGGGAACGGGGAATGGGGAACAGGGACACAGGAAGGCTCTGCGGTGTCAGAGCTGGGAAGGGGGACGTGGGGTAAACACTCTGCTGTGTCAGAGCTCATAGACCCATAGACTCATGGACTTTAAGGTCAGAAGGGACCATTATGATCATCTAGTCTGACCTCCTGCACAATGCAGGCCACAGAATCTCACGCACCCACTCCTGTAACAAATCCCTGACCTATGTCTGAGCTATTGAAGTCCTCAACTCGCTGTTTAAAGACTTCAAGGTGCAGAGAATCCCCAGCAAGTGACCCGTGTCCCACGCTGCAGAGGAAGGTAAAAAAACTCCAGGGCCTCAGCCAATCTGGCCTGGAGGAAAATTCCTTCCTGACCCCAAATATGGCGATCAGCTAAACCCTGAGCATGTGGGCAAGACTCACCAGCCAGCACCCAGGAAAGAATTCTCTGTAGGGACACGGGAAGGGAAATGTGGAACAGACTCTATTGGTGCATAGAGATAAGCCTGACTTGTGTGAAGGGCTTTGGAATCTGACCCCAGTAAACATCACATTGTCTGCGCTTCAGACTTCTGCATGACAAGAACCAGGGAAGTTGGGAGCCCTCTAATAATGGCTGCCTTGCTCCTCTCCCTCCCCAGGCTCAGGGGTCAAAGGAGGGGCAGGACTCTAGGATCCTGGCATAGGGGCTGGTGGGGGAGAAAGGATTGTAGATTCTCACCTGCACTCTGGAGAAGAGTTAATAATTGAAAGGGGCATTCTTGACTCCTTCCCTCCTCAGTGTCCCCTGGGCTGGAATTCTACATGGCCAAATGAGGGGGTGACAATACTTGGTTAATGGAAACCAGTGTTCTAGGTGAGGCTCAAACTCACAACCTCAGCACAGCTCCTCTCAGCACTGCCCTATAAGTACTGTGCACTAACCAATTGTGCCACTGGAGCACCTGTTAATAGCTTTTTCCCAGGCCCCTAGGTTGATAAAGGCAAGGAGTGACCCCAAAACATTCTCAGTGGAGTTGAGAGCAGGTAGCGACAAGTGTTGGTACTTGGTGGGGTGGATTCTTCTTAAGGCTTCCAGGCACCATTTCACCCTTTTGTTCTTCGCTGTGGAATAACAGAGCTGATTAAGACTCAATGTAGAGTCTTGCTGCCAACAGATCTGAAATCACTGATAACCAGCTCTAAGCATTAGTTCTGCTTTGGGACAGTGTCTCTCATGCAAGAAAATGCCCAGTCTGCGCTAGTAGTGAGGCTCCCTCACTAACAGCTGAAATCAGTGAGAGCTCTGTGAAGTGCAGGGACCCAGGGGTGCTTGAACAGGGGGGAACAACACCCCAGGAGGGCTCTGCCTTACCACTTTGTAATGACCGTAAGGGCGAGTGAGGGTGGGGAGGGGGCGGAGAGCAGTGAACGGGAGGCAGGGTCTTGGGGGGAAGAGGCAGCGTAGGAGCGGGGCCTTGGGGAGAAGGGGTGGTGCAGGGGCATGGGATGGGGCCACCGTTCGGGTTCTGGTGGCCGCTACTTTTAAGGAGCCTGCGCCGCTCCTGGTGGGACTGCAAGACATCCCAGAGGAGAGAGGGTGGCCAGCAGCGCAGTGACAGGGTGGAACAGCAAGTGACTAGCAATGTGGCCGGATAGCAGAGGGAGAAAGGGGCTTTCCCCCCAGTAGGTGAGAGGTGAACTCTGCAGATGGAACTCTGGGTTTTCATTGACCCAGGACAGCAGCTGTGAGTGAGGTGCAGTGAAGGGAGGGGCACATCCAATGAGCTTTTGGTGTCTGGATTTAAGAGCCTGAGGCAAAAGGCCACTGCCCAGCGTAATGTGCCCCACCGCCAAAAGGACCCCCGTGAGTGGGAATGGTAAGAAGCCCCACCGGGGGGCTGGCCCTGCTTTCCTAGCACCTTGTGATGCTGGCTGCAGAATGAATGCTGGTCTCTGGATGGCCTTCAGTGGGGATTTGGCATTCCAGGGAGCAGGGAGCAGGCTGGCCAGGTATCTTTGTGGCTGTCTACTGACCACACGTAAGCATGGTCCTCCCCTCCTCTTGCCCCTCCTGTGACATTATTGACATAATCTGGGACCATATAGAACATGGTTGCAATCAAAGTCCTGTAGTGGCACCAAATCTTGTATAAAGGGGGTCAAATGAGGTGTCTAAGACAAGGTTATGGATTGCTGGTTATAGTTATGCTGTTTATATATGTGTATCAATTTTGTAGTTGAAGTTATGAATATTAGCTCTATACTGTCTGTATTGCAAACTAATGCTATGCTTCTGGGTGACATCCCAGACAAGCTGAGATTAGCTCTGCCTAGCCTTCTTGATGGCCCATTAAAGACCATCAACTATACAATTGGCCCATGGAGAGAAGGCAAATATGCCTTGCAACTCAGCAAAGTATGCAGGGACTGGCCCATGTGACTCCAGACTCCATTTTCCTGTAATTTTCCACGGTAAGAACAAAGAGGTGTCCTTACACCTGGAAAAGACTATAAAAGGCTGATGCCTGATCTCCATCTTCTCTTCAATCCTGCTTCATACCTCTGGAGGGACTTTGCTACAAACTGAAGCTCTGAACAAAGGACTGAATGACCCATCCCAGCTGGGGATGTTCCAAATACTTCATTTGATTCTGCAGTTTATTCTATCACTGTTACGAGCCTGAACCAAGAACTTTGCCATTACTGTGTGTAATTGATTCCATTTAACCAATTCTAACTCTCATCTATAGCTTTTCCCTTTTATGAATAAACCTTTAGATTTTAGATTCTAAAGGATTGGCAACAGCGGGATTTGTGGGTAAGATCCGATTTGTATATTGACCTGGGTCTGGGGCTTGGTCCTTTGGGATTGGGAGAACCGTTTTTCTTTTAATGGGGTATTGGTTTTCATAACCATTTGTCCCCATAATGAGTGGCACTGGTGGTGATACTGGGAAACTGGAGTGTCTAAGGGAATTGCTTGTGTGACTTCTGGTTAGCCAGTGGGGTAAGACCAAAGTCCTCTTTGTCTGGCTGGTTTGGTTTGTCCTAGAGGTGGAAAACCCCCAGCCTAGGGCTGTAACTGCCCTGTTTTAAGCGATTTGTCCTGAACTGGCACTCTCAGTTGGGTCCCGCCAGAACCACATCGTCACACCTCCCTCGGTTGCTCTGTGGCTTTTAAGCCTTCCCTTGCAGCTGTCAGCACCATCTGCCTCTGTTCTAGGTGCCCAGAGGAGGAAAGGTCTGCTGGGCTCTAGCCTGGGACTCTTCCTCCCTCCTGCCTAGCCCTGACTATGAAGCCTGGCCCTGGCACTGCTTTCTTCAAACGCCGTGTGGGCAAGAGGAAGAGGGTGGCAGCTGCAGGTACAAGGACCAAACTTGTGGGTATCAGGTGAAGCAGCGAGAAACACAACCCTCAGGTCAACCCGCAGGAATCTCTAGCCAGACTGTAAAGTTCTAGAACCCCAACCTATAGTGGTCAGCCCATTGAACCAGCTGGACCAAAGACCTATCTCCAGTGGGTCAGTCACCCAGCAGGAGGGAAAAAACCTCACTCTGGGGCATCCAGAGACAGGGAAACCAAACACATTGCGCTCCAGGGCTTTGCAGCAAACCAACATAGCTCTAGGAGGTCCCACTGAGATTTGAACTCAGATTCCAGATTCAAAGTCCTGAGTGCTGCACATTACACCACGGGACCTGCTGCTGTTTCCTTTTTTGGACCCCTGTGACTCTCAGCTGGCTGACTTGCACTCTGCACTTCTTGCTTCCCACCAGCAGCTTCCTCTCGCAGGACTCTCTCTCCTCCTCCAGCGACTATAGTCCTGCTCTACCGGATCCGCGGGTCCTGCCCTGAGTCCCCCCATCCCCCTGCTCTGTCTCTGTTCCCTGCAGGGTGCAAAAATGTCAGGAGAGGCCGCCCTTCCCTTCACTCGGTGGTCCTGCTCAAATCGGCCAGCTGTAGCCTCATCTCCCGGAACTCGGCCAGCTGTCGCTTGATCCAGTCGTACAGTCACACTCTGACTGGCTCCCCTGTCTGGATGCTCTTGTGGAAATCCCACAGGCGATACTGCAGAACTTGGCACCGTTGGTTTCTTTAATGTTGTGGTGTTTGCCCGACCGCCGGAACAAAGCCGCCAACTCCTCCCTCCCGACTCCCACCAACCCCTGGTTGCCATAGAACCCTCTGATATTTTCCCGTTCTGCCAACACCACCAGGCCTCGCTGCCCCACCCCTTTATCTTGCAAGCTCCGGATGTTCAGCTTCCAATATCCTCTGCCGTGGGTCAGGGAATTGCCCACATTGAGCACATGGTGAGAGCTGCGTGATCCGAAGTGTCCATTGACACCACCCTGCACTGGGCTGTCGACGTGCTCTCCTTCACGTAAATCCGGTCAATGACACTCCTGGCCCATCCCCCCATCTGCGGGTGGAGTGAGCTCGGGTCAGAGGAATAGGAGGCTACCGCCCACCCTCCACTGGTTCCACTACGGAGAAACACGTCCTCTAAGACAGCCTCGCTACAGACCTGCGCCAGGTAGTGCTCATTGTAAAAACGTTTCCTCTGACGGTTGGAAAACGGGACCAGTGGTCCTCAGGCCAGCTGACACAATTAAAATCCCCCCCAATACCAAACAGCGTGCGCTCCAGAGGAAGGGAGCCAGTTCCTTCCATTGATCTTTCCTTTCATGCCTTAACTGGGGACCATAAACACTAATATAGTGGTAACCAGTGCCACAGAGCACAAAGTCCACCATTAATGTCCTCCCTGGTCGAAGCTCCACCACCTCTGTACTCGCACCACGAATGTGAAGAACAAAAGTCCAACCCCATCGTTCTTCCCTGGCCTGGAGGTCCAAAAAGACGGGTCCTTCCTCCAATCGCCCTCTGCCCATCGATCTGCCCTAAGGTCAGTAATGTGCATTTCCTGAACACCCACCATGTCCAAGTCCAGCTGCTCCAAGGCACTGAACATCAAGCGCCTCCTCCTGGGCCCCCGAATCCCTGACATGTTCCACCTGGACACTTTCACAGATACCTCTTCCCCAGTACTGCCCTCGCTCAGCTGTGCAGAGGAGCTTTCGTCCCCAGTCCCTGCGTCCTCTGGCACCTCTCCGAGGGCCATGCTCCCTCACTCTCTTCCCGCCATTTTGGCTTGAGCAATAAATCCTGTGGGAAAGACAGCTCCGGTCGCTCATTGTTAACGGTCAGGTGGGCCAACTATGAGCGATAGCCGACGCTCTGTTGTATTGCTGGAGAGCTCAAAATGAGGGACTTGCCTCAGCTAAAGGTGCGGCTGCGCTCCCAGAGAACCAACCACTCCTGCACAGAGAGGGCTGCTAAAGCCTGGGATTGAACCAGGGACCTTTAGATCTTCAGTCTAACGCTCTCCCAACTGAGCTACTTCAGCAGCTGCATGGGGCCTTTTTGGCCTGTTGCTTCTCTGTTCGGGATGTTTTTGCAGCCATGGCACACAAAAAGGACGTCATTGGGAGCGGCACAGGAAGACAAGACTCGCTTTTGCCTGCCTTGCTCAGCTTGACTTACTTCCTCGCCCCGTTCCTGCCTTAGCTCCCGGGTTGACCTGGTGGTGGAAGGGGACTGGGGGCCAGTGGCGCGGGGAAGAAGTTGAGCTGGACCCTGATCTAAACTAGACCCTGGTGGCCAGAGTCTTATCACTACTTGCCGCCCCACCCTGTTGTCCTGGCTTCCCCCACTGGGCGTCATTTAGGGAGGGAAGTGGGGCTTCTGCCTCCCCTCCCCGATTTTCACACCGCAGAGGAGTGCGAACAGGAAAAGGAACGGCTGGTCCACACCCCCACCAGAGGAACCCGACGCCCTTAGCTGTGGTGAGTGCGAAGTGTCTGTTGGCTGACAGGGCCTGTCCCCGAGGAGCTGGAACAGCAGCTGCCGCCTCCCCGTCTGCTCCAGGCTGTGGGAAATGCTCATTGCCTGGCTGCCTGGGCGGATGCTGCCCCTGGAGAGCGTCTGTATTGCTCTGTCAACCCCCCGCCTTCACTGAGCCAGTCTGGTACGGTTCCAAGTGCCCCCTCCGGCTTGGCAGCTGAGACTCTGAGCAGACATCAACTCCCCTGCCAGCCCCCACAGCCAGCAGCAGCGCCCGCCCCCCCAGCACCACAGGGGCACTCAATGCACTTCCTGTGGGGAAATCGCTCCTTATCCACCCGCTAGAATGAGAGCCAGGAGAGAGCAGTGTCTGGCTCACCTTGGTGGAGAGAAGAGACCTGGTGAGTCCTGATCTCCTGCAGTCTGCCCCGCAATGCTGGTCTGTTTTATTGTCACTGTAATAGTCACTGCTTCCCCTCAGGGCCGTCCCTAGAGGGGTGCAGGGCCCAGGACAGATCCCCAACTTTCCACCCCAGGCTCTGCCCCCACTCACCTTTCCCCCAAGCTCCCACCCCTGTCCTGTCTCTTCAGGCCCTGCCCCTTCCTGCCCCATTCCTCTCCCTCCCCCACCTCTTCCCATCCCACTCCTCTGCCAGTGCCTCCTGCACACCACTGAACAGCTGATCACTGGCAGAACTGAGAGTGTTTCAGGGCTTTGTACAGAGGAATTGCCCAGGTTAGAGACTGGCTAAAACACAGGCCTCGCTGTGAGCAGGATTCGAACCTGCGCAGGGGAACCCTATTGGATTTCGACTCCAACGCCTTAACCACTCGGCCATCACAGCTGTGAGCACAATAATGCCCTGATGCTAGAGAAACTGGTAAATAATCACAATGCCCAGGCTTGAAATCATCTGAAATCCAGAATTCACACAGCAAACCTGGCTCCCAAAGCACAGGGGGGATTTGGGGTTTGTTCTCTTGGCTTAACCATGTGCAGTCGCACTGAGAGCGCTTTGAAAAGTCTCCCCTGCCACAGAGCAGGAATGGGAAATGATTTTGAACTGGAAGCTTGATGTGAATGAGGATGTCTGGACCACAGGGCCAGGGACTGACCTTTGCTAGAGAAACCGGTGACACATGGAATCAGACTAAGGAAAATGTTTCCTGGAGTCAATAACTGGAATAGCTGCAGTATTCTGCAGAAAAATGTCTCCCAAGAGGAGTTAGCGCATTGGCGGTTTGGTAGCAGAAGTCACAGCTACAGCCGGGGAGGTCTAGCTTTGGTTTCTGGCCAACAGAGGGATGAGTTTTATTGTCTCCAAATTTCAGTAGAAAAATTCAGTCTCAAACTGTGTGGGGTGGGGGTTTCTCTGGTTTTCATTTGGTTTGGTTTGTTTTTCTCATTTTAAATGTCCTGGATAATTTATCTGGGGAAACTGTTTGGACAAGGCCAAGGAAGAGTTAAAACAATTACAAATCTCCATGGGAGTGAGGGGGTGTCTCAGCGCTGGGGGAGGGGTGGAGATTTTCATGGAGGGGAGTTGAGGAGATAAATGAGGCTTTTGCTCCAGCAGAGGGAGAGGTTTGGCAGGTTCATTTTTACCATGTGAATCCCCCCACCCCCTCCACATGCTCCCCTGCTGCTGCTGCCCCAGCTCAAACCCCACTGTCACTCCCAGCACGTGACCTACAGCTTCCTGCTGACAAAGCAGGGGATTGTGTGTGGGGGGTGGTGGGAGATGGACTGGGGAGTATAAAATACTAAGGGTGGGATGGAGAGCAATAGGATGGCAGCTCCCCCATCCCAGGTTTAACAGAAGGACATGACTCCCCCACCACCCCCGAGCTGTCCCCACTCACCCTGGTATTACTGTGTCCTCTTGATTCTCATCATTCCACCAAGTTTCTGTGATGTCTATTATATCAATATCTTCCTTTAATACCAGGCACTCAAATTCACCCGGCTTAGTGTTTAGACGTTTAGCAGTTGTATTTAAGCACTTATAAAATTTGTCCCTTATTAGCTGTCTGTTATTCCGTGATGTAATTGAATGAGACTCTTTTTCATTTCACTGTTTCTCATCAGATCCTACCTGTACATTATCATCTTCCATCCTCTCCTCCTTACTAGGACATAGAGAATCCCTGGTAATAGTTCCTTTCCTAACGGATGGCTCTGTCCGAATCCTGTGCTCCTCAGCACCTGCCGTCTTCCCCCCAGCTCTGATGGGTCATATCCACAGCTGGGATGGGTCATTCAGTCCTTTGTATAGAGCTTCAGTTTGTAGCAAAGTCTCTCCAGATGTATGAAGCAGGATTGAAGACAAGATGGAGATGAAGCATCAGCCTTATATAGTCTCTTGCCATGTGGTCTTTGCTTTCTTTGTCCCAAGGACACTCTATCCAGCACGTGGCATAGAAAAACCTTAGAGTTCTGTCCAGAGGCAGGTCTCTGCATATCTTGCTGAGTCACAAGGTGTATCTGCCTTTTCTCAATGGGTGGATTGTATAGCTCATGGTCCTTAATGGGCCATCAAGCAGGCTAGGCAGAGCTAACACCAACTTGTCTGGGGTGTTCCCCGGAAGCATAGCACAACTTTGAAATACAGAAAGTATAGAGCCAATATTCATAACGTCAACTACAAAACTAATACACATATACAGATAGCAAAATTATAATCAGCCAATCAGAACCTCTCCATAGACCCCTTCCTCGACAAGCTTTATACAATATTGGCTGCAAATATAACACAATGGTCGCAGTGGTGATCTATACAGTTACAGATTATGTCAATAACATCACAGCAGGTGACACGGTATCAGTGAGACTGATATTGGAATATTGCTTCCAGTTTTGGTGTCTTCCTTTGAAAAAGATGTTGTGAAATTGGAGCTGGGGCAGCAAAGAGCCACCAAATGTTCTGAGGGCTGAAGAAAAATGCCTTCTAGTGAGCGATTGAAAGAGCTCAACCTGTTTAGCTTATCAAAAGAAGATTGAAAGGTGACTTCATAGAAGTGTTGAAGTACCGTAATGGAGAGAAAAGACTGGGTATTAAAGGGCTCTTTAATCGAGCAGAGAAAGGCAGAACAAGACCCAATGGCTGGAAGGTGAAAAGAGACAAATTCATATTACAAATAAGGCACAAATATTCAACAGCGAGGCTGATTCACCACAGGAACAAGCTACCAAGGAAAGTGGTGGGTTCTCCATCTCCTGATTCATTTAATGGAGACTAGATGCCTTTCTGGAATGGGTTTGCCCCAAAGTAGCTATCGTGTCATACAGAAGGCCTGTGACATGCAGGGGGACAGATTAGATGCGCTAATGGTCTCTTCTGGCCATGAAGTCTACTAATTTCTGAAAAACTGAGTGTAGCATTGGGAGCAGGGTGTGAGGTTTTACTGTCTAGCCGGCTTGCTTCCTAGAATGAACACTCCTTGAGTGGGGTGATCCATAGGGATTAGCTCAAACCTCCAAAGTGCCTGGCCAGCGGCAGGACATTAGCACAGCAAGGGAGGGGTGTGGCAGTGACATCACAAAGGCCTTTTGCAGGACCTCAGACTATTGGTCAAAGGTGGTGGGGAGGTGGTGACCTCACAGAGAGATGCTGACATCAGCCAGGCAGGACATGGACGAGGGGCCATGGAAACCTCAGAGACCCCTGTGGCTTTGCTTCAGCAAGTCCCCTTCTCGAGGTCTCTCTTTGAGGACTGAGAGAATATTCCGGTTCACGTACTTGAGCGCCAGGAGGAACCTCTTTGAGTTTTCTCCTTCCCTTTGATTTATTTTACTAGAAAACAGATGTCCCTGTTTAGAAGGTAAGAGCCTCCTCGAGGTTTCAAACCTGTTCAGTCTGATCCATCTGGTGACTGTTGAATTCTAGGCATGGAAAACACGAGCTTAAGGAGTCAGAATTTTATTCCGCACCTGGGATTTTGTCCCTTAGAATCACTGGGGACATTAGGATTTGTCCTTTTTGTTTCACCTTTTCCTCCATCCCTCCCTCCTTTCTCTTCTTCTCTTGCTTCTTTTGTCCTTTCTCCTGTTCCCCTCCCAACACCAGGAGGGGTGTGTTTTTGTGTCACGGGGGAGTGCTCTGCAGCTCCCGCTGTGGGAGGTCCACCCAAAAATGTGGGGCTGATATAGTGCTCGGGCAATGATCCCCACCAGTGATCTGGGCCATCCTTTGGGCTCTCTGGTGAGAACCCTCAGCCTCTTGTCCTCAGTCTCTACCCTGATTGGCTAAGCAGGGGGTTATTGACAGGGAGGAGACTCAGGTCCTTGTTCTCTTTTAAGACCAAGTCAATAAGTCATAACCAGTCACATGTTTGATGAATTTTGCTGCTTCTCTGCATTAATTGTCTCTGAGCAGTTCATGATTCTCTCTAGCTTTCCAGTTCTCCTAAAATACTTGCTGAATAATTACTGGGCACTGTTGTTGGTCTGGAGCTCATTTGAGAGCACTTTATTCGGGTCATTCAATGTATGAAATTCAAGATCCGATGGTTAGTTTGAAAATCAGGGCTCTTGGGTCCTATTCCCAACTCTGCCACTGACTGGCTGTGTGACCTAAGACAAGTCAATTCTCCTCTCTCAGCCTTAGCTTCTCCCTCTTTCAAGAAGGGATAATAATGATCCGCTCCTACCTACCTCACGGTGGGTGGAGGATGGGGATCCATTGGAGAGTGTCACTAGGAGGAGTGCATAATATGAGGTGTCCTAGCATGTTTACTCAGATCAGATTATGACATAATAGAATAGCTGAAATCGTCTATTTTATTTGTATTTTTTTATTTTGAAATTGTTAAGAGCAGCAACTACTTAGCTCAGACTGAGGCATCTTATCTAATTTTCGAGATCTAAGTGTCTCCTCTTTGTGTGTGATGAGACAATTTAACACCCTGTGACAAACAGGAGATGCTTTTCTTTTGCAACAAAATATTTTTGCAAAGAACTTTCATCCCACTTGTTCTGATTTCAAGAAACAAACTGAATGGGATTTTCTGACAGAAATGGTTTCAATGAAATTTCCCCAACATCTCGATTCCTGGGCTCTATTCCTGCCCAGGGTGAAAGTAACTTAAAGGACTTACCGTTACGCCGGAGTCCTGAGCGGTGGTGTGGCCTCAACTGGAAGAGGCGGGGCCTTTCAAGATTTAAAGGCCCAGGGGCTCCGGGTCTGGCTGGGAGCCCCAGGGCCTTTAAATCACCCCGGAGCTACCAGCTGCAGAGGCGGCTGGGAGCCCTGGGGCTCAGGGGCGAATTAAAGGGCCCAGGGCTCTGGCTGCCACGGGAGCCGGGCTGCCAGAGCTCCGGCAGGATTTAAAGGGCCCGGGGCTCCCCACAGCGGCTGGAGCCCTGGGCCCTTTAAATCACCGCCGCAGAAGCCGGTCCAGTCCTGCATGGCGTACTGGCTCTTGCTGGTACGCTGTACTGGACCGTACCGGCTTACTTTCACCTCTGTCCGTGCCTCTGCGGAGTTTGTTGTCCATTAGAATGGGAGTCAGGACTGGTGGCTTCTCTTTCTGGATCTGCCACCGCCTTGCTGTGTCGGCCCTTGGGTAGGTCATTTCCCTTCTCTGTACCTCAGGCTCCTCCCCATCTGTCCAATGCGAACAGGGACAATTCTCGAACTCTGGGCCGTCGTGAGCCTGAGTGAGATAAGGGGCATTAAAGCCTCTGTGAAGGAGAAAGGGGAATTTCTCGGTGTTTAGCACCAAGGAATTCTAACGTTTGCTAAAATATCTAGTCTGCGGAAACAAAAAATGGTCGGGGCCAAATTCTTTAACCACTGCCTTTTTTAAAGCCCACTCAGGGTTGTGAGTCCCCGTCTTTTAGGTACCTGGGGTTCTTTGCCAGCAGGAGAGAAGAGGTTCCTGCCTCCATTTTTAAGGCCTTAACAAACCCGGTGTTGTGCCCCAGTTCTCGTGTGAGATCCCTGAAAAAGAACATCTTCCCATCCATTAACAAGACAGGACCTATTTTAAAGGGGGAACAAAGAGAACCCTGGGCGTTACAGACTAGCCAGCCTCACTTCCATAGCTGGAAAGATACTGGAATATATCATTAAACAATCCGTTTTTCAGCACCTACAGGATAATTTGGTTCTTAGGACTAGTGAGCATGGATTTGTCCAGAACAAATCATTCCAAACTAATCCTATTTCCTTCTTTGGCAGGGTTCCAGACCTAGTGGAGGTGGGTAAACAGTAGATGTGATCTCTCTTGGTGTCACTAAGACTTTTGACACGGTCCCATAGGACATTCTGACAAGCAAACTAGGGAAATGTGGTCTAGATGCAATTAGTGTCATGTGGGTGCAGAGCTGGTTGAAAGCCCAGACTGCAAGAGCCCTTCTCCATGTTTGGCTATCCAACGGAGAGGCTGTACCTAGTGGGTCCAGCAGGGATCAGTCCGGGGGCCGGTACTATTCAATATTTCCCTTAAGGTTTTGGAAAATAGAGTTGAGAGCATGCTTCTAAAATTTTCAGATGACACCAAGCACTTTTGAGCACCGGACTGGAGTTCAAAACGCCCTTAACAAATTGGAGAATTGGTCTTGAGCCAAACTCCATGGCTGGGCCCCTCTCTCTAGACTGGGCTGAAGTGAAACCCCAGAGACAAACACTCCTCCTCCTGGGCAGTGCACTCCCACCTTGAATGGGCAGATGCTGCTTAGCACTGTCAGAGCAGCTTTTGCTGGGGGCTTCTCCCAGCACTTTCCAATAGCGGGAAAGTATGAAATCCCCATTTGACTGCTGGGGACAGAGCCAGAGAGGGGGGAGCAACTTGCCCAAAGTCCCACAGGAAAAGGAAAACAACCAGCAGTGAAATCAACAGGAAACCCAGCAATGGAACTCAGGAGTCCTGACTCCCGATCCCCTGGTCCAGTCACTCCAGTGGAGCACACTCCCTCCAAAACTGATACACATATACAGATAGCATAATTATAATCAGCCAATCACAACCTCTCCATAGACCCCTTACATGACAAGCTTTATACAATATTGGCTGCAAATATAACACAATGGTCGCAGTGGTGATCTATACAGTTACAGATTATGTCAATAACATCACAGCAGGTGACACGGTATCAGTGAGACTGATATTGGAATATTGCTTCCAGTTTTGGTGTCTTCCTTTGAAAAAGATGTTGTGAAATTGGAGCTGGGGCAGCAAAGAGCCACCAAATCTTCTGAGGGCTGAAGAAAAATGCCTTCTAGTGAGCGATTGAAAGAGCTCAACCTGTTTAGCTTATCAAAAGAAGATTGAAAGGTGACTTCATGGAAGTGTTGAAGTACCGTAATGGAGAGAAAAGACTGGGTATTAAAGGGCTCTTTAATCGAGCAGAGAAAGGCAAAACAAGACCCAATGGCTGGAAGGTGAAAAGAGACAAATTAATATTACAAATAAGGCACAAATATTCAACAGCGAGGCTGATTCACCACAGGAACAAGCTACCAAGGAAAGTGGTGGGTTCTCCATCTCCTGATTCATTTAATGGAGACTAGATGCCTTTCTGGAATGGGTTTGCCCCAAAAGTAGCTATTGTGTCATACAGAAGGCCTGTGACATGCAGGGGGTCAGATTAGATGCTCTAATGGTCTCTTCTGGCCATCAAGTCTACTAATTTCTGAAAAACTGAGTGTAGCATTCGGAGCAGCGTGTGAGGTTTTGCTGTCTAGCCGGCTTGCTTGCTAGAATGAACACTCCTTGAGTGGGGTGATCCACAGGGAGTAGCTCAAACCTCCAAAGTGCCTGGCCAGCAGCAGGACGTTAGCACAGCAAGGGAGGGGCATGGCAGTGACATCACAAAGGCCTTTTGCAGGACCTCAGACTATTGGTCAAAGGTGGTAGGGAGGTGGTGACCTCACAGAGAGATGCTGACATCAGCCAGGCAGGACAGGGACGAGGGGCCAGGGAAACCTCAGAGACTCCTGTGGCTTTTCTTCAGCAAGTTTCCTTCTCGAGGTCTCTCTTTGAGGACTGAGAGAATATTCCGGTTCACGTACATGAGCGCCAGGAGGAACCTCTTTGAGTTTTCTCCTTCCCTTTGATTGATTTTACTAGAAAACAGACGTCCCTGTGTAGAAGGTAAGAGCCTCCTTGAGGTTTGAACCCTGTTCAGTCTGATCCATCTGGTGACAGTTGAATTCTAGGGGTGGAAAACACGAGCTTAAGGAGTCAGAATTTTATTCCGCACCTGGGATTTTGTCCCTTAGAATCACTGGGACATTAGGGTTTGTCCTTTTTGCTTCACCTTTTCCTCCGTCCCTCCCTCCTTTCTCTGCTTCTCTTGCTTCTTTTGTCCTTTCTCCTGTTCCCCTCCCAACACCAGGAGGGGTGTGTTTTTGTGTCGCGGGGGAGTGCTCTGCAGCTCCCGCTGTGGGAGGTCCACCCAAAAATGTGGGGCTGAAATAGTGCTCGGGCAATGATCCCTACCAGTGATCTGGGCCATCCTTTGGGCTCTCTGGTGAGAACCCTCAGCCTCCCGTCCTCAGTCTCTACCCTGATTGGCTAAGCAGGGGGT
>NC_088806.1:10381061-10425217 GCF_011386835.1 Chrysemys picta bellii | reverse complement strand
TGGGGCGGGAGGTGCCTCACCCCAGAGTCACTTGCACGTTCCGGGCGCACGCAGCAGCCCGGGACTGGCCCTGCCCCACACGCACCCCGCGTGCCGTGTGCGCCAGGGATGGGGCCTGGATTCCCTTCCAAGCCCCGCTGCTGTGCCTGGCACTGGTCACTGTCTCAGTTTCCCTGGTGTCAAAATCCTCGCCTGGGAGCTGCCGCTTTGCCAGCTGCCCCCGGTAACAACTGGGACTTGGTAATGAACGGGGAGGGGCCCTTAGATGTCTGATTATTTCATGCTAGGGCGGTTGTGGAACAGCCCCCAAGTCCCCGCCCCGGCGCCCTTTTGGGTCAAGCGCTGCACGAGCACAGGGGGACAGAGAAAGAGGGACCCCCGTGTCCTCAAAATCGATTGATGAGGGTCATTGGCTCCATTTTATGGACAGGCAAACAGAGGCACAAAGGGGGACGTGACTTGCCCAATATCACCCAGTAGAGCTGAAGCTAGAACCCAGGAGTCCTGGCTCCCAGCCCACACCCCCCCAGCTCCCACTCCCCTCCCAGGGCCGGGGAGAGAACCCAGGCGTCCTGGCTCCCAGCCCCTTCCTGGTTTGACCCACCAGCCCCCCCCCCCCCTCCCAGAGCAGGGCAGAGAACCCAGGAGTCCTGGCTCCCAGTCCCCCTGCTCTAACCCACCAGCCCCCACTCCCCTCCCAGAGCCTGGCAGAGAACCCAGGCGTCCTGGCCCAAGAGGAGAGCTGGTGGGATGCCCACCCCAGAATAACCCAGACCCCCATGGTTGGAGCACTTAGCTGGGAAGGGTCAGACATGGGGCTGCTCCGGAGCGGAGATTCAAACCGGTGTCTCTGCTGCCTGAGCTGGGCATCCTGCCCGGGTGGCTACAAGCTGGACGCTTGCCCCGGCCCTCTCCGCAGTGTGACGTGAGCCCTTCCTCACCTTCCCTTTCCTTCAAACGGCTCCCAGCGCCTGCCCTTGACACCATTGTTTTGGCCCCGAAACGAACCTTTTCCGGCCATATTGAGTCCCCAAAATTGAGAAGCGCTTTGGTTCCACCCCGAGCACTTTTGATTCTGCTTCTTTGCCAGGCCAGCCGGCCAGCGAGCAATCAGACGCCTGCCCAGCGCTGCCTGGCTCTCTGCCACTCTCATGCTTCAGGGCCGCCGTCTGCAGGGGTCAGGAAGGGTTTATTTCCCCCCATGTGCAGACTACATGGTGTAACGATCTCCCCTTCCTCTCCTTTGCCCACCGGCCAGGGGAGTCTGCCCCCAACCCTCCTAGCTTGCTCATCCCACAGGGCTCAGGGAGCTGAGCAGGGGATGGGCTCCACAGGGCAGGGGGAGACTCTCCCACCCACCCCCATACCACAGCGCCCCCTGCTACCCCCCACCCCACTCCCTGGGACCCAGCGCCCCCTGCTGCCCCCCACCCTGCTCCCTCATAGAGCTGAAGGGCCCCAGGCAGGTTGCAACTGAAGAGCCGGGGATCACGCTGGAGCTCACAAGCTCTGCTGGTGCCCCTCACTCCCGACCCGCAGCCCCCTGCTAGCCCAGCCCTGCCCCGCCGGTGCCCCTCACTCCCAACCCGCAGCCCCTGCTAGCCCAGCCCTGCCCCCCCCCAGCCCTGCCGGTGCCCCTCACTCCCGACCAGCAGCCCCTGCAAGCCCAGCCTGCGCTCCCCCCCAGCTCTGCCAGTGCCCCTCACTCCCGACCCGCAGCCCCCTGGGCTCCCCCCAGCTCTGCCAGTGCCCCTCACTCCTGACCCGCAGCCCCTGCCAGCCCAGCCCTGATCTCCATGCACACACAGCCCTGCCGGTGCCTCTTGCACGCTGGTGGTCTGACCCTTTAAGGGCTGTTGGCCGGGAGCTGCCTGGGTCACCCCTCGGGCTGGGCATTGGGGAGCTAGGAGGGAAGCTGCAGAGATGGGAACATGCAGAGAGCAACGTGCAGGGGGCGCTGCTGGGGAGGTCACTATCTGGGCAAGGGTCACTGATGGGTGCCCCCTGCTGGTCGGATGCTGCAAACCCCAGTGGGTTTTCTCCCCCCCCCCCATCCCCCCGCCGGCTGCAAAACCAGGAGGCGGAGTGACCTGAAATGGATCCGACGTGCCAGACCGTGTTTTCTGGGAGGCCTGGCTCCCTCTCCCTGCATCCAGGCCCCGATTCACTAACCTGGGAGGGGCTGAGGATAGCGGGAACCAGCCACTCCATGGCTCGCCTTGGGGCTGCCGATCCCATCCTGGGTGACTGGTGTGGCAGATTTCAGTTACCAATCTGCCCGAGGCATCAGGTGATCGGGCTGAAGCCGCAGGATCGTTAGGGGAGGAGATGACGAAGCACCCCAAGGGTCTAAGTTTAAAGCTTTATTAATTAATAAAATAATAAAATAACAGCGGAGCGCCGGGTGCTCCCCACGTCACTCAGAGGGAGGAAGGAAGCGTTAGTGCCCCAAGCCCTAACCCACTTTCACACACACACACACACGCCCGACCCGCGGCTGGCCAGGCCTGGGTGTAACGTAAGAAGAGGCGGGGAAGGGTGGACGGGAGTCCTGTCCTGGGCCCAGGCCGTCCGGGGTCCGCTGCGATCTCCGAATTGCTCCAGCTCTCAGGAGGCTTTGAAGTCCAGGGTTCCTTTGGGGCTGTTTCGTTCCGCGATCTCTGTTCCTGGTGCTCTTTGTACCAGTCCAAACCAGCTCTCTGTGGTCTCAACTTTCCAAAACACACTGGCTAGACTTTGTTGTCCTCGTTGTTCTCCCCCGGGCTGGCCTTCGCTTGTCTCGCTCGTTATGGGCTGCCTCTGCAGGTCTGCTCAGCCGCATGTTCCTTTCTCCCGGCCGGTCGGTGAATTCCGGGCCCCCTCTTTCGTGGCAGGCAGCCGAGAGTCAGATGAGTGCTGTGGCCTTGAGCGGGCTGGAGTCAGCGACTTATCTTTGGGCCTAGCAGGAGCACGGAGTTAACCCGTTCTCTGCTCTCGTCCTTCTTCCCCCTCTGGCCTCGCGTGACCTGCGAAGGAATCTCTCATTCCACACTCACTCACACCTTTGACCCTTCCCAAAATGCCCCACGATGCTTGCAGCCGCGTTAGCCATATACAATGCTGATCTGCCTTCCCCAGGGGACCCCTTGGGCCATTGGGGTGTGACACTGGTTCACCGGAGCTGCTGCTTCCTTGCACGTCACGGGGGCGATTTCCCTGGAGCTCTCCAAGACCCCCCCATGGGGCTCTGGCTCCTGCCCTGCCCCAGAGCTACCCCACAACTGCCCGGCCCGCCTGCCCTCACTCTGCCCCGACATGACTGACAGGGGCAGGGCCAGCTGCACCCCACACTGCAGAGGAAGGGGAACCCCCCATGTTCCTGCCAGTCTAACCCGGGGGGAAATTGCTGCCCCACCCCACGTATGGTGATCAATTAGACCCAGAGCATGTGAGCAGCCAGGAGATATGGTAAATAATTGTACAGCCAGTGTTACCGCTTGGCTGACCAGTGCAATACAGTTCAGCGTTCCAGGATATCCATCCTTAACTAATCATGTCCCGTGGGGTACCGTGCCTAATGCTTCCCTGAAGCCCCAGTATATTAGCACTACTGCACGCCCCGTAGCTGAAAAACCAGTTATTTCCTCAAAGAAGGAAATCAGTTTAGTCTGGGATGATTATATGCAAGCACAATAAAGTCCAGGCCAGTAATAATATATACTTGGTGTTTTAGTGGGGCCAGTTTCACAAAGCTGAAAACAATTATGAGCCGAATCAGTTGGAAGGAAGAATTGAATCAGAAAAATGTGAGTGGTAATTGGGACTCATTTAAGAACAGCTTACTAGATGCCCCACAAGCCACAGTCCTACAATTGAGGAAGAAGGCTGTGCTGGTATAAAACAAAACAAAACAACAACAAAAAAACACCCAACAATCTAGTTTAGAAAAGTGAAGGCAGTGGTAAAAAATATAAAATAATAATAATAAAAAAAAAAGATACAAGAAAGGGGAAGTTGATAGCAAAGAATACAAATCAGAAGTTAGGAATTGTAGAAAATTGATACGGGAAGACAAGGGACACAAGGAGAAATCTGTGGCTAGCGGAATTAAGGACAGTAAGGACAAAATATATTGGGGGGAAAAAGAATCATGACAATGGTATTGGTCCATTACTAGATGGGATTGGTAGATTTATCAATAATAATACAGAAAAGGCAGACATGTTCAATAAATATTCCTGTTCCATATTTTGGGGGGGAGGAGATGAGCCAGTCTCATCATACGGTGATAACACACTTTCCCTTCTAATAGCATCTCTGGAGGATGTTAAAAAGAATTTACTAAAGTTAGACATTTTAAAATCAGCAGGTCCAGATAACTTGCCTCCAAGAGTTTTAAAAGAGCTGGCTGAGGGGCTCACTGGACCATTAATGTTGATTTTCAATACGTCTTGGCACACTGGGGAAGTTCCAGAAGTCTGGAAGAAAGCTAATGTGTCAATTTTTAAAAAGGATAAATGGGATGACTTGGGTAATTATAGGCCTCTCAGCCGGACATTGATCCCAGGCAAGATAATGGAGCGGCTGATACGGGACTCGATTAATAAAGAACTAAAGGAGGTCAATGTAATTAATGCCAATCAACATGGGTTTATGGGAAATAGAGCCATCAATCTAACTTGGTATCTTTTTTGAGGCGATGACAAATGTAGTTGATAACGGTAATAGCATTAGGATAATAGACTCAGACTTGTGTACGTTGTTTGAGAGGTGACTTTGCCTCTACATTTGGCCCTGGTGCCCTTGAGAGCTGGATTTTCACCCCCTCCCCGTCACCAAGGAACCGAAGCTGACCCCACTTACAGGGGAAGCATTTACACGGGTCACTTTGACACATTTCTTTGCTAGGGAAACCAAAACGTCCCAAAATCTAGTGACAAAATCGCTATGTTGGCAGCATTGCAAGTGTTTAACGGTCCCACTTCTTCCTTCCTGGTTTTCTTTTTATTTATATGGCAACAGAACCTTTTCCCTGGTTTGAATTTCCTTTGTAAGGTCCAACTCTGTCCGGCTTTAGGCCAATCTCAATGCATCAGCTGTCACTGACAGAGGGGTTTGTGATGCCTGTGATCCCAGCCCGGGGCTGTCTGCAGCTGGCCAGTCCCATCCAACCACCTAGGAGATCCAGCCTCTGCCCAAACACAGCTCCAGGATTTTCCACTCTCACTTCCCACGAATCAAGGTCCAGTTTAAAAACGAGTTTTTCCTTTGCACAAATGCACAAGCAGCAGCATCTCTGTGTCTCTGTCCGAGCCGGGTATTGAATTCCATGGGAACTTCCAGCCCTGCGAGGGAACGAATGACATGAGAGGGGACAGGGCCACCTTCCGCTGGGACAAGAAGCGACTGGCTCCCCTCTGAACGCTGCTGCCAGCTCATGGAGGGCTGGGAAGGAGGCTGGCTGGGTTCATTCCAGGGGGAGGAAAGAAAGGAGCTGCCAGGCGTGTAAATACCCCAGTGCCCCTGGGAAGACCTGACCCCCCACACACACACTATTACATCACCGACGTGCTGGTGACAGCAAAAGGGACGGTGTGAATTGTCACGGTGGGGAATGAACCATCTCCAGCAGCGCGGCTCAAACCAAGCCTGGGAGTGCGACCCCCCCCCCAATAAATTAAACACACTTTTAAATATATTTAACACCAATATAAATGCTGGAGGCAAGCGGGGTTTGGGGGGAGGTTGACAGCTCGCAACCTCCCATGTAATGACCTCGTGACCCCCAGTTTGAGAACCCCTGATCTACAGCAATGGCATTAACTGTCCTCCATCGCCCCCCCCAACTCTGCCCCCTCAGCCTTCCCCCCTGATTCACTATCTTCCTCACCTCCCCGTCTCCCCCGGGGCTTTCAGACATCCTTGGCCCCTGCATGGGGGTTCCACACACTGTTCCCCGGGTCTGGTGGGGGGCGCAGACCCACCCTCTCCTCTGGCTCCAGCCCCCAGACCCAATAACCAGCAAGCAGGAGCTGCTTAGACAGTCGCTTCCCCCTCACCCCTCTCAGGGGCCACCACTAAATCCCCCAACCTCCTCCTGCCCTGTTCCTCCTAGACCTGTCCTTGCCCCCAGCCCCCCGGCTCAACTCCCCCCCTGAACCCCTCCCCAGGCTCTCTCCAAACCTGCCTTCCCCCTAACACCCCCGCCTCAATTCCACAACTGACCCCCTCACACCCCTGCTTTTGTTCCTCAAGTCTGTCCCCAGTGGCCAGGAAGGGGAACTGCAGACAGGTCTCCAGGCCGGGGCTGGCTGGCCCTGTAGGGGTCAGGGCTAAGGACCTTCTGGGAACAGTGTGGACCCGCCTCCTCATGTGACCCCGCCCCCCGTGCAACCTCTCTCTCACAAACCCCGCCCCCTCCAGCATGACCTCACCCCACACTCTGACCTTGCATGCCCGGTGCATATGAGGTCACACTGCGGGGCGGGGGCGTTTTTACGAGGGCACCGTCCAGCCCCCCTAGCATGACCTCATACACACGGTGAGTGCGGGGTCACGGTGGAGAGGGCGGGGTGACATGCTCCCCCATCCGACACCGGATAACACCAGGGTGGGTTTAGTGCCGGTCCTGGCCCGGAGACAAACCTTTGGATCTGAGACCCGGCTGGCGCCCGGGCTCCGCGGTCAGGACTCCCCCTCGGGGTGGCGTAGGCACCACTCGCAGGCGTTCTGGAACATGCGCAGCCAGGGTGAGACCTCCATGGTGCGGCGCCAGGCGGGTGGCATCCAGGCCCACTGCCAGGGCAGGACGCAGCGCTCGGGGTGGGGCATCATGGCCAAGTGGCGCCCGTCGGGCGAGCAGAGTCCGGCGATGCCCAGCGGGGAGCCGTTGGGGTTCAGGGGGTACTCCTGGGTGGGCTGGCCCTGGTCATCCACGTAGCGCAGCGGGGCCAAGCCCCCTGACGTCACTGCAGCCAGCACCTCGGGGGAGCGGAACCGCATCCGACCTGGGGCAGGGGAAAAGAGGGGGTGAGATGGGCAGAGCTCCCCCGCGGGACACCCTCCAGAACAGGCCACTGCCTCCATACCCCGCTGTGGCCTCGGGAGTGTGAAACCCCATGTGAGCTGGGGCAGGGCATGGGGAGGAGGCAGGTAAAGCCCCCCACATTCTCTCACTGTCGAGATGGCCAGCACTGCAGGGCAGGGCGTGGGGAGCCCAGTTGCTTGCCCGGTACAGCAACTGGAATTCTCCCAGTTGGGCGGACCCCGGCGTGCCCCACTCGAGCTGGGCAGGCCCTTCACGTGCTGAGACGGGGGATTTTCCTTAGCTGTGGCCAGCGCCTGGCCCTTCTCCCCTGCACCGAACCGAGGCCGAGCACAGAGCTGCTTGGCAAACACCCTCTGGGGGAAGGACCCACGGCGGCGGGGGAGGACAGCGGGTGGGGGAAGACACTGTGGGATCGTCCTCTCCAAGAGCTCCAGCTACTGTACGAGGCAGGGAACCAGACTCCAAGAGACACACCCCGGAGCGAAGCTACCACGGCAGCCCAGGGGCGGGTCGAGCAGGCAGGATGCAGCCTGAAATTCACTGCAAGTCTCTGCGAGGAGCTCGCTTCCCCTCGCCTACGTCTCATTCTCTGCAGAGGGGACACTAAGGCTCGTCAGACATCCAGAGAGTGGAGCGCTCTGGTGGCATGTGGCTTTGGCTAGAAGGCAGGTGTGATGAAGCTGGAATATTTGGCAATCTTTTGGAAGCCAATGTGTGCCTCAGTTTCCCCTCTATGCTGCACTGTGACCCAGTGGGGTGGAAAAGGGCTGTTTGCTCTTGGGGCCAGCTGATGGACAGAGGTGGGGGTGTTGTCAAGCTGTAGGGGGCCTTCGCCCCTCTATCAATGGAGCATCTGAGAAGACAAAGGCAAATACAACAGCCCGGACAGCGACACCAAGCAACCAGCGACCCAGAGGGAGATGGACACCCCCTCGCCTCTCCTTGGGGAGGCTAGACAGCATTTCCCCAGCTGGAGATCAAAGGACGGGACAGGTCGGGGGAGGAGAAAAGAGTTGGGGGCTGGAAGGAGTCGGGGCTCTCGACTGGACCCAGACAGAGAGACAGACAGCGCTTGAGCCCAGGGGTTCCCCACAGCCTGCCTGGGCTCTGGGCTCACCCGGATGGATGATGCTTTAACTACCCGGAGGGCTGGCTATGCTGTGTGCCAGCTGGCTAACAAACCCGCTGTGTGAGTGTCACCGCAAACCCGTGGACAAGTCTCCCTCGGGGGCAGCCGCCCTCGGTGGGACTCGCTGACTGGAGCTCAGGGAGCAAGCGGGGGGGGGGGGGGGTCTGAAGGCCCACGGGTCCAGCTTAAGCAGGTGTAGAAGGGGCCTGGCTTGCCCTAGGGGGTCTGGCACACTGACGGGCCTCCTGGAGACCACTCCAAAGATGGGGCCATAGCACCGACCCTGCAGATCCGTGACACTAGGTGATGGATGACCTGGTTCAGGTGGACGTCCAAGAGCATCCTAGGGGAAGCTTAGGGAAGCTGTATCCCCGCGGAGATGGTCCATGCAGACACCTGGAGAATGCCTGTGGGTCAGATCTGCCTCGTCTGTGTGGGATCCATGAGGATCACTGTTGTTTTCTCCAATCTTCCCCAAGACTCATGGTGAGAGGGACGGGGAACACGGACATCAGCGGCTCTGAGTGTGCGACTAGAAACGTGTCTCCGCTGAAGTGCCCGCCTCGGGCTGTTGGGAGCAGGTCGGGTATTTCTGGTTCACAGAGAAGGTCCCACGAGCTCGGTGACAGACGCTCCAAACCGCCGAGTGACGGGGCTCCCATTCAGGGTCTCTGAAGAAGCATCTGCCAAGGCTCTGCCAGGGGGAGTCGCACCCCGGAAGGGGCACCATCGAGATGGGGATGCGGGGGGCGGCTGCACCCATTCTAGAGAGCGACAGCCTCTTTGCACAGCAGGGACGTTGTTAGCGTCACGTCGTCCAGCGTGACGGGAAGGTGAAGGCTCCAGGCAGGCGGCTGGCAGCGTTTCTCAGGTCTAAAAGGCGGAGGTAAGCGGGTCTCTGTAGGGACTGGGCACCATGTGCTACAGGCCAGTTCAGACGGGCGCCTGCAGGGAGCCCGACTGGGATCAGCTTTTTCTCAGGGTTTCTCGTGGATTCCCAGGCCAGACAGGAGCGTGGGGAAGATCTCGGCTGACCTCGTGAACGGCCCCACAGTCATTCCCAGAGCCGAGCTTTCAGAGACACGTCCAGTCACTGGTCAGCGATGGAGAACCCAGCCCAGCCCTCGGGAAATTGTGCCCATGGGTCATTGCTCTCATAGGGACAATTTTAAACCCTATTTCCGGGCTGAATTTGTCCATCTCCATCTTCCAGCCGGTGGAGGGAGCTTCGCTGCTAGACCGAAATGCCCGTTATCGACTGTGTGTTCCCCAGGTAAGTACTGACAGACGGGGCTCAGGTCACCCCAGAACCGTCGCTTTGTCAAGCTGAATAGCTCGAGCTCCTGGAGTCTCTCCCTCTACGGCAGGTTTTCTGACCCTTTCCCTGGCTCTTCTCTGACCCCTCCGCAATCGATTCAGGCCGTCTTGAGCTGAGGGCACCAGACCTGGATGCAGGAGCCCAGTAATGGTCACACCAGAGCCCAATCCAGAGGCACCTCTCTCGAGAGGCCCCCCGTTTACTGACGGGGACCCCAATGCTCTGAAAGGAGCTTTTCTATCACTGCTGGTTAAGAAAGGACAATTTACCCTCCCCTGCCCCCACCACATCAGCGGGAGAACCCGTCTCCAACCACGGGTGCTGCAAAGGAACCGGAGAAGCGGTCGGTCCGCACCATGCTCCACGCTCTTGGGGCGGGAGGGGGCAGGTACGGCCCAGCGGAGCCTGCTGGGGAAAAACCTTCCCGTCTCAGCCGCACGGACACCTCGAGAGCAACAAGCACAGGAGCATGGCTTGACGGAGAAACACACCCGACAGGAGGGGAAAGGGGGGGGGGGGAGGAGAGACCAGGGCAAGGACCCTTCCCACCATATTAGGGAAGGACCCCCCCCAGCCACTCCTCTGGGGTGGGGCGCAGGGGCTGATTCTACAGGGACACCTCGCCCAGCGCTGAGATGCAGCTGCCTCTGGGGTGGGGCACGGGGCTGTGTATACAGGGGTGGAGCGAGCAGCCCCCCAGCCCTGGCAGAGCTGTTACCTTCTCCATGCGCCACCCAGATTCCCAGGGTGGAGCCAGCCATGCCCCGCAGCATCACCGCCGGGCTCTCCTCGATGGCCAGCGCCACGAACCGCGACTCGAACCAGCCTGAATCGTTGGGGGTCAGCAGCACCCCGGGACGGAGGGCACCACCTGCGGACAGACAGACAGAGTGAGCCCTGTCCTAGAAACACGCCCCATCCGATATCCCCAAGACACTGCCCCTAACCCAACCACACCTGCCCTCCAAATCTCGCCCCCAGACACCCTGACACCTCCCCAATCCCTCCAGCCCACCAACAGCCCCCTCCCCCCAGCCCCACTCACCCGTGGGGTCGCTCTGGGGGCTCTCGCCCCCCACCCAGCCCAGCAGCGCCATCAGCTGGCAGCCGTTGCAGATGCCCAGGCTGAACGTGTTCCTGCGCCGGCGAAACGCCTCAAACTGGGCCCGTGCCTGGGGGTTGAAGGTCACCGAAGCTGCCCAGCCTGGAGACAAGGGGACACCGGGGGTCAGTCACCTGGGGGATGGGGCCCGGGGCCTTTCCCTTCTAGGGGCCACTGGCTCCCATCCGGCCCCTGAGGGGGAGTGGCTGGCTCAGAGGGGTGGGGAATGGGGCACGGGGATTTTCCTCTAGGGGGCTCCAGCTCCCATCTGCCCCCTGGGCGGGGACTGGCTGGTTCAGGGGTCGGGGAATGAGGCTTGGAACCTGTCCCCTCTAAGAGGCGCTGGCTTCCAACTGGCCCCAGGGCAGGGACTAGGTGGCTTGTGAGGGTGAAAGGGGGGACGCCTGCTCAGGGGAGATGAGGGGGGGACTGGCTGGCTCAGGGGGTGAGGGGTGGGGACGCTGTCTCCAAGGGTGTGGGAGGGATGCTGGCTCAGGGGGTGAGGGGAGGGACGCTGGCTCAGGTACAGGGGTCTCACCTTTTGCAGACCGCAGGACGTCCGCGTAGCTGAAGCCCCCCACAAAGACCAGGCCGCGGAACGACTTCAGAGTCACCTCTCCTGTGAACAGGTCCTGCATGGTCACGTCCCAGGCCTGGGGAGTGGGGGCTAGTGGTTAGAATGGGGTGTGTGTTGGGGGGAGGACTCCAGGGTTCAGGGTGGGGGTGTCTCACTTGGAACCCCGCCATAACGAAAGCTGCCACCATCTCACGGTCCCCGTTGCTGCTCTCCTCGCGCAGGATGGCCACGCGCGGGCCTGGCTGGGCTGGGGGCGAAGGTGGGGTTAGAGACCAGGGCCTGCTAGGCTCGGGGCACCCCCACTGGGGCAGAGAGTCCATTCCTCCCCCCACCCCGGGACCTGGGGACACCGCCTCCCACACCTCCCTCTGACACCAACCTGCCCCCCAGAGCCCCACCCCCTGCTGGGACCTGGGGACGCCCCCTCTCCCATTACCTTCCCCCGCAGAGAGCCCCTCCATCCACGAGGACCTGGGGATATCGCCTCCCACACCACCGTCCCCCCGCAGAGAGCCCCTCCCACACCTCCCTCCCTCCAGGGGCCCCGGCCCTCACCCATCTGGCACAGCAGCGGGGGCTTGACCTCGGGGTCGAAAGTCAGGGTGAAGGTGGGGCCCTTGCAGCCGCTCCAGCTGGAAACTCGTGGCCTCCCAGAGGGCGCGCAGCTCACCCACGGGCCGCGCCAGCCCGTCCCTCCCTGCCAATCTCCCCAACTCCCACCCCGGAGCCAGGCACATTCAAGCCGGGCACGTCCCCCCTGCCAGGCGCTCCCCAACCCCCGCCCCAGAGGACAGACTAGAGCCCACAGCCTCCTGGCGCCCCAGAAGGGCAGGGGAGGGCCAGGCAGGTCCCCTTCTGAGGGGGGAGCAAGAGGGCAGCTGATGGGGTGACACAGGAGCACGCCCCTGTGACGATACGGCTCAGCCCCCACCTGCCAGGATGGGTCCCCCCAAGTCCCCAGAACGGCTCCTCCAACACTCACCAGCCAGGACAGGTTCCCCAAACTTATTGCCATAGTCAGAGGCGCCATCGCTGGCCCTGACGGCCACCTGCAGGGGGTGGGCGTAGTTCTGGGGGTAGGGCAATGCCGGGTCCTCCCAGGGCAGAGGGTAGCCTGGGGGCAGGGAGAGACGGTCAGGGGGTGCCAACCTGGATGCCGGGGGCCCCAACCCCAAGGGGTGTAAAAGGCAGCCGGACGGCTCAGGTGGCGGTGGGCTGGCCAGGAAGGACGGGTTCTGAACCCGCACTAAGCCGGGGACTGGACGAGCCGCAGCGCCCTGGGACCAGGACCAGAGCAGGAGCCCAGCAGGCAGCGCCGCGGGGACGGCTGGTGGGGAGGTGGAGGGGGGGAGTAACCCAGGGAAGACCCTGTCTCCCAACCACAGAGTTAAAAGGAGGAGATTGATCGGCGGGGGGAGGTCAGCAAACAGACCCCCCCGCAGCCAGGTGACCCTGGGGTGGGGTGCCAGGGAGCGTGGAAAGCCAGGCACTGGCTGGTCTGTTTGCTCTGCAAGAGACCTGCTGTGGCAGAGCCATGCAGGGTCCCGGGCACGCTCCGGTCGCAGCCCTTGGGGGGCAGGGCTGGCACAGGGGGGCAGGGACTGGCTGGCTCAGGGGGCTGGGAATGGGGCAGGGCCAGGTCAAAGCACTCCACGCAGGTCGGGTTGCGCCTGAATCTCTTGAAGAGGTCAGTGTAGAAATCCAGGGCCCAGGATTCGAAGGCCAGGCCTGCGGGAAAAGGGGGTTAGGGTGGAAGGGGGGGCACAGACCTTTGACCCCCAGCACTCTCCATGGTGGGCAGAAACCCCCCCACAGGACATTGGGGGGCCTGAACCCGGGCTGCCTGGGACATTGGGTCAGCCACAGCTCTCACCCCACCCCAGTAATTCACCTTGCAGAGCCCCAGCGTCAACCCCGGGGTGCCCATCTCACCCCCCCAACCCCAACCCCTGCAGTGTGCTCAGCCACTCCCCCCCCCGGCAACATACCCAGCTCGCCATGCCCAGCCCCGGGACTCAGCCCCCAGCCTGACTCCCATGATACCCAACCACCCACCTCCCCCATTAGTCCTGGTACGCAGTGCCCAGACCCTCCCCATGTACGCAGGCTCTACCCCCAAGTCCCCCCCTATACCCAGCGCCTGGTTGGCTCTCTCCAGCGCAGTGCGGCCCCCTTCCCCAGCACATCCACATCCCAGGTGGGGGCAGGGCGGGCGGCCACGGGTGACGGTGAAGCTGCGGATTGGTTCCTTGTAACGTTGCTCCGTCATCCGGTCACTGAGCACCGCCACCAGGGCATCCTCCTCGGGGGGCGTGGGGCGCTGGGCACACTGCTGGGGACGGGGGGGAGGGTGTCAGAACGGGGAGCTGTCTCCCCTCCCCTCAGTGAGAAAGGGGACCCACTGCCCGCCCCTCCACGTTGCCTAGGGGAACCTACCGCCCCCTCCCACTGGGGACAGGCACTGGGGGTAGACGGGGGCTGAGAACTAGGACCCCCCAACCCCGGGAGCAGGAAAGGGAGACAGACAGACCAAGGCCCCCCCTCCCCCACCTGGAGATCTGGGCATCGGGGAGGGAGGGCAGCAAGTGGCCCAGGAACTCCCTCCCACCCCACAGCCCCATTAACCCCGCAATGCTGGGACCCCTCCACCCATCCCCCAGGTGTCGTCCCCCTCGCTCCCAGGGGCACCACATGCCCCCTCACCTGCAGCAGGTAGCGGTGGGAGCGCTCGACACGGTCAACGCAGCCCAGCCCCGCGGCCCGGCACACGGACACCACGTTGGTGGAGAACGCCGTGGAGAAGTTCAGCCTGTGCCAGGAAAGGGGTAACAGTCCCGGGAGAGACAGGCCCAGCCCCACAGCTGCCCCTCCACTCCACAGCACCCTCTCCTAAGCCTCCCACCTCGCTCCCTGCCCCACAGCGCCCCCTAGCACCTCACTGGGGCCAGCCCTGCCTGCCAGGGGAGCGCGCCCCCTACTGAGCCCCTGTCCCGCTCCCGGCCCCACAGCGCCCCCTAGCACCTCACTGGGGCCAGCCCTGCCTGCCGGGGGAGAGGGCCCCACACTGAGCCCCTGGCCTGCTCCCTGCAGCACAGCGCCCCCTATTCAACTCCCCCCCACCCCCAAGGCACCGAGCCCCCTGCTGAGCCCTGGGACGCACCGTGGCCCGATCTCGATCAGCAGGTCGGTGGGCGCTGGGCGCAGGAAGGACTCCGTGGCAACGTCTCCGGATTCCAAGGGGCAGCCGAAGAGCCAGTGCAGCAGCTGGGTCTCCTGGGGGCTGGGGGGCGACGCGCCTGCAGGGGAGGAATGGGGCTGTGTTACCCAGCAGGCAGTGGGGAGCCCCCATGGGATCTGATGCCCACTCCCAGCCTCATAAGAACGGCCAGACTGGGTCAGCCCAATGGTGCTTCTAGCCCAGTGTCCGGTCTCTGACACCAGACGGTGCCAGATGCTTCAGAGGGAAGGAACAGAACAGGGCGATGGTCGAGTGACCCAGCCTGTCGTCCAGTCCTAGCGTCTGGCAGTCACAGGCTAGGGGGCATGTGACCCTGACCACCTTGGCTAACAGCCATTGATGGGCTAATTCCTTGTTGAACCCAGTTCTACTTTTGGCCTTCACAACACCCCAGCAGAGTTCCAGGGTTTGACTGGGTATTGGGGGAAGAAATTCTTCCTTTGGTTGGTTTTAAACATGCTGCCTGTTCATTTCATTGGGTGATCCCTGGTTCTTGTGTTATGTGAACGGGTAAATAACACTTCTCTAGTCAGTTTCTCCACACCTGTCATGAGTTCATAACCCTCTATCATACCCCTCCTTAGTCGTCTCTTTTCCAAGATGAACAATCCCAGTCTTTTTAATCTCTCCTCACACAGATGCTGTTTCATAGCCTTCATCATTGGTGTTGCCCTTCTCTGTACCTTTTCCAATTCTATTTATTTTAGGATGGGGCAACCAGAACTGCCTGCAATATTCAAGGTGTGGGCGTACCATGGATTTATTGAGGCAATATGATATTTTCTGTCCTATTATCTATCCCTTTCCTAGCGGTTCCTAACATTCTGTTCGCTTTTTTACTGCCACCGCACGTTGAGTGGATGTTTTCCGAGAACTATCCACAATGACTCCAAGATCTCTTTCGCAAGTGGTAACAGCTAATTTAGACCCATCATTTTGTGTGCATAGTTGGGATGGTGTTTTCCAATGTGCATTACTTTGCATTTATCAACACTGAAATTCACCTGCCATTTTGATGCTCAGTCACCCAGTTTAGGCCTCGCGGGAGCCCTGGGCTTGACTAACAGTGTGACCCAAAGGCTGGGAACCAGAGGAGGCCGGGCCTTGGCAAAATAACAACACACTAGGTATTGGCCATCCAAGAAAGCACACACCTGACCCAAGAGGATGGTGCAAGAACACACAGAGTTCTCAAGTAGCTACGTAAACACAGTTGAAAGAGACGGTACAGGAACGCAGCAACCCCCTCCTAAGATAAGGAGGGGCTGACAGGAGAATGGTTTGTTCAAAGCAGCAGATACAAGGAGAAGGGTGGTAACTAACAACGTCTGGAGCGTAATATGTAACTGGTTTGTATCAAAGTCACAGGAACGGCGTCCTGGTGCACTGACTGAGCTGGTACCATTGTCGCGGGCATACCTGTGTTAGTGCACCTGTCACCACAGAGCCAGGGCACTAGTACGGGGCGTTGTCGACAATAAACCTACCTGAGCTCCTTCGGCACTGAACCGAGCGGTGGTCTTTCTTGGAGGTGAAGCGTGGGGGGTGGGGGTGGGGATGCAGCTGCAGGCCAGGTTAGGAGAGGGCATCAGGGCTGGGAGTCATTCACTCTGTTAGCCGTCCAGTCACCACCCCCCTTCTCGGTGGAAACCGAAATAAAGTCACTAAGCACCTCTGCCATGGCCACAGCTCCTGTTATTGTCTTTGCCCCCTCGTGGAGTAATGGGCCTGCCCTGTCCTGGGTCTTCCCCTTGCTTCTCATGGATTTGCAGGATGGTTTCCTGTCCCCCCTTGATGTCGCTGGCTCGTTTGATCTAGTTCTGTGCCTTGGTCTTTCTAGTTGTGTCCCGACATACGTGTGTTATTGGCTTCTCTTCATCCTTTGTCGTTTGACTGAGGTTCCACCTTTTGTAGGGCTCTTTTTTGAGTTTCAGATCATTGAAGATCTCCTGGCGAAGCCAGGCTGGCCTCTTGCCATACCTCCTCTCTTTCCTACGCAGTGGGACAGTTCGCTCTTGCGCCCTTATCAATGTCCTTATGAAAAACTGCCAACCGGCTTCACTTGCTTTTCCCCATAGATTTGCCTCCCCTTGGGCTCTTACCTACCAACTCCCTGAGTTTGCTGAAGGCTGCCGCCTTGAAACCCATATTCTGTATCGTGCTGTTCTCCCTCCTACCCTTCCTTAGAATCGTGATCTCTGCCATTTCGTGATCACTTTTCCCCAAACTGCCTTCCACTTTCAAATTCTCCACCAGTTCTTCCCTTTCGTCAAAATCAAACCTAGATCAGCCTCTCCCCAGTCGCTTTCGCCACCTTCTGAAATAGAAAATTGTCTCCAATACATTGTTGGATAATCTGGACCCTTCTGCCTCCCCTGCCCATGCTCCCTGGAGCTCAGTGCCCCCTGCTGCCCCATGCCCCCTAGTGCCATCTTGGGGCCAGCCCTGCCTCTCCCCCAGCCCTCAGCGCAGGCCCCGATTCCCTAACCTGGGAGGGGCTGAGGATAGCAGGAACCAGCCACTCAATGGCTCACCTTGGGGCTGCAGATCCCATCCTGGGCGACTGTTCACCAGAGCTGCTGGTTCCTTGCATGTCACGGGGGCGATTTCCCTGGAGCTCTCCAAGACCCCCCCATGGGGCTCTGGCTCCAGCCCTGCCCCAGAGCTACCCCACAACTGCCCGGCCCACCTGCTTTAAACCCTCACTCCGCCCCTGACGTGACTGACAGGGGCAGGGCCAGCTGCACCCCACACTGCAGAGGAAGGGGAACCCCCCATGTTCCTGCCAATCTAACTCGGGCAGCAGGGAGCGCTGGGCTGTGGGGAGCAGCAGGGGGCGCTGTGGTACTGGGGTGGGTGGAGGGCTCAGCAGGGGGCGCTGTGCTGCAGGGAGTGGAGCAGGGGGGCTGCAGGGGGCGCTGTGCCCCAGGGAGCGGGTGGGAGGTAGCAGGGGGCGCTGGGCTGCAGGGAGTGAAGTGGGGGGCAGCAGGGGGCGCTGTGGTACAGGGGTGGGCGGGGGCAGTAGGGGGTGCTGTGGTACAGGGAGCTGGTGGGAGGTAGCAGTGGGCGCTGGGCTGCAGGGAGTGGAGTGGGGGGCAGCAGGGGGCGCTGTGGTACAGGGGTGGGGAGCAGCAGGGGGCGCAGTGCTGCAGGGGGCAAGGTGGGGGACAGCAGGGGTGCAGTGGTATGGGGGTGGGTGGGTGGCAGCAGGGGGTGCTGTGCTGTGGGGAGTGGGGTGGGGCAGCAGGGGGCGCTGTGGTAAGGGGGTGGGCAGAGGGCAGCAGGGGGCACTGGGCTGCGGGGAGCGGGATGGGGGGCAGCAGGGGGGCTGTGCTGCAGGGAGCAGGGGGGCAGCAGGGGGTGCTGTGGGCGGGGGGCAGCAGGGGGCCCTGTGGTATGGGAGTGGGCGGAGGGCAGCAGGGGGCGCTGTGCCCCAGGGAGTGGGTGGGGGGCCGCAGGCCCGGCTCTGGCGCTGCAGCGCGGCGACGAAGGCCTCGGCCAGCTTGCCGGACCCCTGCCGCCGGCTGCGGAAGAGGAAGCGCCGGTAGGTCTCACCGCGCCCCGGCAGGCACCGGGCGAGCCCCGCGGCCAGCTTGTCCTCCTCCCCCGGCCGGGCCAACCCGACTCCCTTTATCCCCGCGCCGGTGACACAGGGCAGGCCCGGGGCAGGCAGGGGGCCTGGGCCATGTCTGTCAGGGTGACTCACCCTGCCCATGACGTCAGTCCCGTGTGCCGCTACCCCAGGCGCTTCCCACGCCAGGTGCCAGCAGGGTTCCCTGGGGGGGGGACACCCTAGAGCACCCGTCCCGGAGCAGGAGCGGAGGAGGAATGGGGTGGCGCCGTGGGGAAGGAAGGGAGATTGGGGGGCCGGAGAACACGGGGCTGAAGCGGAGGGAATTGGCCAGTGCTGAGGCCCTTGGTAGCCGCTGGGCTTGTTGTCTGGGCCCAGGTGGCCTGCCCACCCCTGGCCCCGCACCCTGCCCCACCAGCCAGATGGCGTCGAGTCTCCCCTGCCCAGTGGAGCCCATCCCCTGCTCTGCTCCCTGAGCCCTGTGGAATAAGCAAGGCTGCGCCATGGGAGGCCAGCTCCCTTCTGCCCCGGGGCACAGCCGTGGGCTCTGTGATTGAGCTTGCTCATCCCTGGCATGGAGGCCCCCCCAGGGGCAGAAGGGAGTTGGCCTCCCATGGCGCAGCCTTGCTTATCCCATCTCAGATAGGAGGGTTGGGGGCAGACTCCCCTGGCCGGTGGGCAAAGGAGAGGAAGAGGAGATCGTTATACCATGTAGTCTGCACATGGAGGGAAATAAACCCTTCCTGACCCCTGCAGACGGCGGCCCTGAAGCATGAGAGTGGCAGAGAGCCAGGCAGCGCGTCTGATTGCTCGCTGGCCGGCTGGCCTGGCAAAGAAGCAGAATCAAAAGTGCTCGAGGTGGAACCAAAGCGCTTCTCAATTTTGGGGACTCAATATGGCCGGAAAAGGTTCGTTTCGGGGCCAAAACAATGGTGTCAAGGGCAGGCGCTGGGAGCCGTTTGAAGGAAAGGGAAGGTGAGGAAGGGCTCACGTCACACTGCGGAGAGGGCCGGGGCAAGCGTCCAGCTTGTAGCCACCCGGGCAGGATGCCCAGCTCGGGCAGCAGAGACACCGGTTTGAATCCCCGCTCCGGAGCAGCCCCATGTCTGACCCTTCCCAGCTAAGTGCTCCAACCATGGGGGTCTGGGTTATTCTGGGGTGGGCATCCCACCAGCTCTCCTCTTGGGCCAGGACGCCTGAGTTCTATCCTTGGCTCTGTCACTCAGTGTGGGCCCATGGCCACATCCTGTGCCTCGGTTTCCCCCGCGTAGAAGGGAGGAAGGCTGCCTGCCCAGCTCCCAGGGCAGGGGGTGCCCAGGCAGAGTGCCAGCTCCCCTGTGCCCCTGCTAGCGGGGCGCCCATGCCCAGGACCCCCTCAGCTTTGATCCTGGTGCCGTGGTGCAGGAAGGGCCCAGCCGCCGTCCCAGTGCACGTCCCCAGCCCTGTCCCTCGGTGCGCACGGGAACCCGCTCACGCAGGCTGCTGGGCTGGGTCAGCTGGTTCCCCCGGCCTGTCCCATCATGCACTGGGCCGTTGCCCTGAGGCCTCCTTTCCCTCCTGTTAGCTATGGGGTCTGTTCCGCTGCGCCCCACAATGCACTGGGAGGTTACCCAACAGCCTTTGCTCCCTGGGGAACCCCTGCCTTTGGGTGGATCCAGGAGCCCCCCTCTCTGCACCTGGTGTTGTAACCTGGAGAATCTTTCTCCGCTGTGTGTGTTGGGCATCAGAGTCTGGCGGCTGCCCCATGTTCACACCCCCGCTCGCTGTCCCGCCACAGGCCCGGAGTGGCTCCTGCGTGCGCCAGAACGAACCGGCCCGTCTGCGTCTCGCCGCGGCCAGCGCCGGGATTAACCCCCTGAGTGACCGGCTGCAGCTGAGACCGGCTGGACCGAACCGCCCGGTACCAGCTGGGTGCGCCCCAGGCCCCGGCCCCCACCCACAGAGATTCCCCCAGGAGCTGGGTTCCCGCGGGCGCTCCCTGGCTGGCTACATCCACCCGGTGCAGGAGCCGGCCCTGCCGGGCCCTCAGCCGGTCCCCGGCCATGCCAAGCCAGCCACTCAGCTGGGATATGGAGCCCCCGTCCACCCCCATACCACAGCGTCCCCCACTGACCCCGCCCGCCCCTATACCACAGCGTCCCCTGCCGTGCCCCCCTCCCGCCCCCATACCACAATGCCCCCCACCGAGCCCCCTCCCCACCCCGTACCACAGCGCCCCTGCTCCCCCCGCCTACCCTGTACCACAGAGCCCCCTGCTGTGCCCTTCCCACCCCTGTACCACAGCCCCCCCCCGCTCCCCCTGCCCGGCTCCCCGCAGCCCAGCGCCCCCTGCTGCCCCCCATCAGGCAGGGAAGGGGGCTGGGGAAGCCCTTGAGATGGAGGAGACTCGCTGGTCGGCGTGCAGTGTAGGGCCGGGACACATGGGTGAGTGGTTCAGCGGTAGTGAGACCCCTGCCGTCCCTGGGCTGCATGCCCTGCCAGCCACACCCGGAGATAATGGGGCAAAGGCCGGGCTGGGAGCAGAGGGACCGGGGTGTGGCTGGCGGCTCACCAGAAATGACAGGCTGGGGGCGGGATGCCAGGCTGAGCGGGTGCGGTGCCAGGTGGGGGGGTGCACTGCTAGGCTGAGGGGGTGCGATGCCAGGCGGGGGGCGCGGTGCCAGGCTGAGGGAGTGTGGTGCCAGGCTGGGGGTGCAGTGCTAGGAGGGGGGGTGCGGTGCCAGGCGGGGGGGGTGCAGTGCCAGGCAGGGAGTTGCAGTGCTGGGGGGGGGGCGTGGTGCCAGGCTGGGGGTGCAGTGCTAGGAGGGGGTGCGGTGCCAGGCAGGGGGTAGGGGCGTGGTGCCAGGCTGGGGGTGCAGTGCCTTGCTGGGAGATGCGGTGCCAGGCGGGGGGGGGTGCGGTGCCAGGCAGGGGTAGGGGCGGGGTGCCAGGCTGGGGGTGCAGTGCCTTGCTGGGAGGTGCGGTGCCAGGCGGGGGGGCGGTGCCGGTTCAGTGCCAGGCAGGGAGCCGGGACTCCAGTCCTCCCCCCAGCCCCATCCCGGCTCCGCCCCCCATCCCGGGCCGGTCACATGGAGGCGGCGGCGCCTGGCGGCGTCTGCGGGACAAAGGCGGCGTGTGCGGAGCCCGGATCGCGGGCGGGACCCAGCGGCCCGGGGGGTCCGTGCGCCCCAGGACGGACCGTGCGCCCCGGATCGGGCCCCCGGGGTCCCGGCGCCCCCTGAAGGCGGCCGCAGGTGGGTCGCGCCGCAGAGCCCGGCCGCAGCCCGAGCCCCGGGGGGGTCCGCAGTGCGCTGCTGGGCGGGGGCTGTTTCCTGCCCAGCCTCCAGCCAGGGCCCCCCACCCCGCGCCGCCCCATTGATCCCGTGGGTCCTGCGGGCTGAGGGGTCCCCTCCAGAGCTGGGCTCTCCCGGACAGCCGGGGCGTAGTTAGGGGGCGCCGGGATGCGGGGAGCTGGGTGGAGGGCAGCAGGGGGCGCTGGTCTGTTGGGAGTGGGGTGGGGGGCAGCAGGGGGCGCTGGGCTGTTGGGGGTGGGGGGTAGCAGGGGGCGCTGGGATGTTGGGGGTGGGGTGGGGGGCAGCAGGGGGCGCTGGGCTGTTGGGAGTGGGGTGGGGGCATAAGGGGGCGCTGTGGTACGGGGGTGGGCGGGGGACAGCAAGGGGCCCTGGGCTGTGGGGAGCGAGTGGCTCAGCAGGGGGCGCTGGGCTGCGGGGAGCAGGGTGGGGGGCTCAGCAGGGGGTGCTCTCTGGCCCCAATACCCCGGCACTAGGGGGTGCTGTGCTGCTGTCATTAGGGGTTCCCGGGCCGTCCTCGTGCGCCCTCTGGGGCAGCACCCAGGCATGTGGGCTCCGAACCAGATGGGGCTTGTCCGAGCCAGCCCCACAGCGTCAGTGGGGGGCCAGCAACTGGGGTCACCAGAGCAGGTGAACGAGGAAGTGGGAGACAGGAAATGAGTCAGGAATGGGGAAGGAGCGTTGTCTGCGGGCAGGTACCTCTGCACGAAGTGGGGCTGGGAGCCCAGACGCCTGGGTTCTCTCCCCGGCTCTGGGAGGGGAGTGGGGCCTAGTGGTTAGAGCAGGGGGGGGCTGGGAGCCAGGACGCCTGGGTTCTCTCCCTGGCTCTGGGAGGGGAGTGGGGCCTAGTGGTTAGAGCAGGGGGGGGCTGGGAGCCAGGACGCCTGGGTTCTCTCCCTGGCTCTGGGAGGGGAGTGGGGCCTAGTGGTTAGAGCAGGGGGGGCTGGGAGCCAGGACGCCTGGGTTCTCTCCCCGGCTCTGGGAGGGGAGTGGGGCCTAGTGGTTAGAGCAGGGGGGGGCTGGGAGCCAGGACTCCTGGGTTCTCTCCCCGGCTCTGGGAGGGGAGTGGGGGCTGGTGGGTTAGAGCAGGGGTGGCAGGAGCTAGGACTCCTGGGTTCTCTCCTCTCCCACTTGTTCTCACACCAGGGAGGCAAACCCTACACCTCCTCCCCAGCAGTAGGGGAAGGGAGCCCTGTGCCAAGCGGGTGGGGCGGGGGCAAGGTGGGTGCGGGGCTCTAGGGCCGGCACACCTGGCGCTGCCTCTGGCTGACTTCCGGGAACAGAAGGTGTCTCAGGACCTCGCGTGTTGACACAGGCAGGAAAGTTTCTTCTTGCGTGTCAGGGCTGGGCCCGAGGCCCAGGTGCCGTGCTGTGGGGTGTCGGGTGCGGGCTTGGTAGTGGGTGCTGGCCTGTGGGGTGCGCTCTCCCCAGCAGTCTCCTCTCTCCGTCCCCAGCGTTGCTGTCAGCTGTCCCAGCCCAGTTCTTCTCCACCCCAGAGGTGGCCGCATTTCAGGAGCGGGTCTGGGCCGAGTGGGTCAGAGGGGCCCTGCCAGCTGTGAGTGGGAGGACTGAAGGCTGGAGGGGGTGTATTCCTGTCCCCCCCCCATACCATTCACCCCCCCTCATGATACCTGCTTTCCCCCAATGCCCCCCTGGAAGGACCAGGCCCCTCTGTGCCACGCTGCCCCGTGCCAGGCGCCCCTCCCCAGTTGGACACTGGGGTCCCCCCTGGGAGGCTGGGGGACAGGAAGTTGGGGGTGGGAATCTCGCTGGCGGCTGGGGTCTCTGGGTCTCCAAGTTCCCCCATCTCTGCTGGATACCAGGGGCACTGGAGGGGCAGAGAGAACACAGGAGTCCTGGCTCCCAGCCCCCCTGCTCTAACCACTAAACTCTCCTCCCCTCCCAGAGCTGGGGAGAGAACCCAGGAGTCCGGGCTCCAGCCCCCGCCCCCCACGTGAGGGACAGGGGCAGGAAATGGGGGCGGAGGAAGCAGAGTAGGGGGAGCGGGGGGCGGGGCCGGCAGAGCCAGAGCTGCAGCATCAGTCAGGTAAGGACTGGAGGAGCTGCTGGCTTGGGGTGAGCTGCAGCGGTGGGGGGGGGGGGGTGTTGGAAACCGGGGGGAGGTAAAGTTGGGAGCTGGCCCCTCCCCTGCCCCACATCACCCTGCCAGGGCCCCATGTGCCCTGCAAGGGATGCACCGAGGGCGGGGGAGGGGAGCCTGGGGCAGAAGGAGGCAGGCGGGGGGGGGGCATCTGGCAGGGGAACCTCTGTAAGGGGTCGGCGGGGGCACCAGTTGTGTTGGGGATTAGCTTAACTGGGAGACAGGACTCCTGGGTTCTCTCCCCGGTTCTGGGAGGGGAGTGGGGGCTGGTGGGTTAGAGCAGGTGGGGTTGGGAGCCAGGAGAGAACCCACCAGCCCCCACTCCCCTCCCAGAGCCGGGGAGAGAACCCAAGAATCCTGGCTCCCAGCCTGCCCTCCCCCACTGCTTTAACCACTCGACCCCATTCCCCCAATTGGATGCCCTGCTGGTTTAGCGATCCCCCGGGCAGCCTGGTGCCAGCGCAGTGCCCCTGCCTCAGGGCACCCCACCCTGGTCCGGAGATAGGAGGGGACTGACAGCTCCAGCGCAGCCCCCACAGGGCTGGCGGGGAATCCCCCTCAGGCATTACGGGGTCTAAGATACACACTGTGCAGCACCGAGCGCGGCCAGCATCGGGGAAGCACCAGGCACGGCGGCCTCCATAGGAGGTGGGGGACCCAAAGCTGCGTGTGTGTGTGTGTGGGGGGGAGAGGATGTGTGTGTGGGGGAGGGCGCTCAGCAGAGAAAGAGTCGGCCGGGGAGCTAAATTGGTCCAGCCAGGAAGCTCTGTCAGACAACACACGCCCCTGGGGGGCAGAGAACGAGTGAGGTCTAGTGGGTTAGAGCAGGGGGGGCTGGGAGCCAGGACTCCTGTGTTCTTTCCCCGGCTCTGGGAGGGGAGGGGGGGCTGGTGGGTTAGAGCAGGGGGGGCAGGGAGCCAGGACTCCTGGGTTCTCTCCCTGGCGCTGGGAGGGAAGTGAGGGCTAGTGGTTAGAGGGGAGGGGGGAGGTGGGAGCCAGGACTCCTGGGTTCTCTCCCCGGCTCTGGGAGGGGAGTGGGTGCTGGGGGTTAGAGCAGTGGGGGCTGGGAGCCAGGACTCCTGGGTTCTCTCCCCAGCTCTGGGAGGGGAGTGGGGGTCTAGTGATTAGAGCACGGGGAGGGGGCTGGTGTAAGATTTCCCCACTACCAATTGGGGCTGCCGGTCCTGCCCCCCACCTCTCCTGTGGGGTAGGGCCCCAGGGGGCAGTTTCAGTTACTGCCTGCGGGGATCCGTGCTTGGGTGCTACCAGGAGAAGGGGAGAGGCCTGGCCCTTGGGGAGGATACAATGGCTGGAAGGGGAATGTGTGGGAAGAGAACCCAGGCGTCCTGGCTCCCAGCCCCCCTCTGCTCTAACCACTAGACCCCACTCTCCTCCCAGAGCCAGGGAGACAACCCAGGAGTCCTGGCTCCCAGCCCCCCCTGCTCTAACCCACCAGCCCCCAGTCCCCTCCCAGAGCCAGGAGAGAACCCAGGCGTCCTGGCTCCCAGCCCACCCTACCCCGCTGTAACCACTAGACCCCACTCCCAGACCAAGGGATGGAACCCAGGCATCCGGGCTCCCAGCCCCCCCTGCTCTCCAGACACTCAGAGCAGGTCTGTGCTCAGGGCTTGGGATTGTGGATTCCCTGCTCTGGGACTCAGCCTACGGGACAGGGTGACGTTCCCCCCTCCAGCTGATTGGTCCCCGGGCAGCCTGGTGCCGGAGGGGTGCCACTGCCTCGGGGTTCCCCACAGACGGTCCGGAGATAGCAGGGCCCTGACAGCCCCAACGCAGCCCCCAGAGAGCTGGCGGGGAATCCCTCTCAGGCATTACGGGGTCTAAGATGCACACCGTGCAGCCCCGAGCGTGGAGGGTCTCTGTAGGAGCCAGGGGACCCAAAGCTGCGTGTGTGTTGTGTGTGTGTGGGGCGGGGGGGTGAGAGAGGATGTGGCTGGGGGGGCTGGGGGGCTCGGCAGAGACAGAGTTGGCCGGGGAGCTAAATCAGTCCTGCCAGGAAGCTCATGCAGACACCGCAGCCCCCTGGGGTCAGAGAACCAGCGAGGGCTAGTGGTTAGAGAGGGGGCGGGACGGTGGAGCCAGGACTCCTGGGTTCTCTCCCCGGCTCTGGGAGGGGAGTGGGGTCTAGTGGTTAGAGCCGGGTGTGGGGCAGCTGGGAGCTCGGACTCCTGGGTTCTATCCTCTGTGTACTCTAGTTCCGTCTCATCCCCTCCCCCTTGCCTCAGTTTCCCCATCTGGGTTCCTTAGCGCTGGTATAATGTGGAGCCGGGAGGGGCCAGGGCAACTCTCCCCCCGCCCCCTCGGAAATTCCTGCCCTTCCTCTGGATTTTCCATTTCCTGCCATCGGAAAGACGCACTTCCCCTCCCCGCTGGGCCAGAGCTTGGGGGTGTGTGTGTGTGTCCCTGCACCCCCCGCAGCTGGCAATCTACACCCCCAGGGCTCCCTCTCCTCCCTGCATGGGGGTCACCGTCTCACTCCTGGGGTAGGGGTGTTTTCCTTTGGCAGGCTTCAGTGCGGAGAACCCAGGAGTCCTGGGTCCCCTCAGCCAGTGGCTGTCCTGCCGGCGTGTGGGACCTTGGCCCCGTACTGCCCCAGGCTGAGGGCGATTCCCCGCCCGCTCGGCTGCAGCTCTCCTGGTACAAAGGGGCCCTGTGTGAGCCACGCCGTGAGTCACCGGGGCTGGGGGGGAGCTGGCGGCTTGGCTGGTGCTCCCGCCCGCCCGCCTGCACAAAAGGGCCTTTGAGAGCAGGGCCGGGCCCGGAGCCGGGAGGGGGTTCGGGGGAGACCATGGGGGCCCTGGCTCTGTGCTGGGGGGAACCAGCCCTTTCCAACCACTAGCCCGGTTCTTCGCCCCCTCTATGTATAGCCTAGGGGGAGGAAGCCCCCTAGCGTGGCAGACTAGCCATTCCTAACCCCCCTGCTTCCCACGGAGTCGCGTGCCCCGCTGTGTGTCATGGGCCCCGCGCTGCCGGCCCCCAGGGGTGATTCTCCCCGATGGGGAGACTGATATCTGCGAAACTGAGGCACTGACAGATGGATGGACATAATGGAGGTAATGGAAAAGGGACAGAACCTAGGAGTCCTGGCTCCCAGCCCCCACTAGCCCCCACTCCCCTCCCAGAGCTGGCGAGAGAACCCTGGCTCCCAGCCCCCCGCTCTAACCCACCAGCCCCCACTCCCCTCCCAGAGCTTGGGAGAGAACCAAGGAGTCCTGGCTCCCAGCCCCCCCCCCCCCCATTCCAGCCATGAGACCGCACTGCCCCTCCCCACCTATATTATCCAGTTCAGCCCCACAACCCTCCCCACCCCCCACATGGTCAGCTAGAAATATCGCAACAGCTGCAATTGCCCTGAGTTTACCCCCCGCCCGCTCCTCCCCTGGGTGTATGTGGGGGCCAGGACACCTGGGTTCTCTCCCCAGCTCCATGATGTGTCCGTCACTGGCTGGTGCCTCAGTTTCCCCTAGGCAGCAGTGCTGCCAGCTCCTTTGGTCCATTCCCATGCAGTTGTGTCGGGGATGGGGGGTGGGGTGGTGGTGGTGAGGAGGGCTCCTGGCTCGGGCAGCAGCTGGGGAATCCAGGCCAAATTTAACCCTGGCAGCTGGGCCGGGATTAACCTGGGCCGGGGCAGGGCCGGGGAGGAATGGTGGGGGAGGGGAGACAGACGCACCGGCAGTGAGGGGAGATTCCCCCCCCGCTCCCCACCAAGCCCCCCCTTGCTCCTGGCAGCAGGGCACCCCCCGGCGCTCCTTTCTCGGTGTCCTGGGGAGGCCCGGCTGCCTGCTTCTCCCTTGGCACCATCCCGCCCCGCCCCGGGCCGCGGGCGTCGCCCGTCCTGTGCCAACAGCCCGGCCCCGTGTGCCTCGGGAGCCATATGGAAACACGGGGCTGGGCTGGGAGCCAGGACTCCTGGGTTCTCCCCCCGGGCTCTGGGAGGGGAGCGGGGGCTGGGAGCCAGGACTCCTGCTTTCTCCGGAAACAGCCGGGTGTGACCCCTGGCGTCCTACCCGGGTTTTCTCCGCCCCCTGCAGCTGCCTCGGTGCTTTCCCTGAGTTTCCTGTTCCAAATTCGTTTGCTGACCTGTGCGCCCTGCCCCAGAGGTGGGCGCATCTCAGCGCCGGGCGAGGGGTCCCCGGATAACCAGCCCCCTCCTCCCACCCCAGAGGCGGTTGCCTCACCCCCTGACCGCATCTCTCTCCCCCGTGCAGGTGACCATGTCGTCGATGGACCCCCTGCCCCCCGCCCTGCCCCCTGCCCAGAAGCCCACCCGCATCATGAAGCCACGTCCCCCCTCGTGGTCGCGGCCCTGCTCGTCCCCCCAGCAGGATGTGGCCCCCCGCCTGGATCCATCCCCCGGCGGGGAGCAGGGCCCGGGCAACGTCCGCAAGATGGTGGGGCGCTTTGAGCACCGGGCGGGGCGGGGGCCCCGGCGCCCCAGCCCCCCCACAGAGAACGGGGCCCAGCGCCCCCCGCAGACGCCCCTGGGGATGGAGCTCGGTGAGTCTGGTTTGGGGGTGCCGGGTGGCCCCGGGGCGTCATGTGCCAGGCTCCCCCTGACCCCATCTCTCTCTCTCTCTCCCCTTGCAGGTCTGGGGCAGGACGCTGGGGGGCAGCCCCCCAGCCCGGAGCCCCTGGGCGCCTGCCCCCCACGCTGCCCCTGCGGCTGCCACCGGCGCCGGCCTGGCATGGTGCTAGTGTGGGTGCTGGCGCCCGAGGGGGAGGAGCCAGGCTCGGACGGCTCCGCCTCCACTGATGAGGAGGGCCCCCTCTTCCGGCACCTGTTGGAGGTCACCACCCCCGCCCCCCCAATCCCGCTGGTCCCCCCTCCAGCCTCCCGCCCCGCCCCCCGAGGACGGCAGCGTGGTCCTGACCAGCTACCGCTCCACTGCCCAGCTCAATGGGGGGCCCGGCGCGGGCCAAGCCCCCACGCCGGGCCAAGGGGGGGGTGCCCCAGGCGGACAGGCCCCCCCCGGCCGTGCCCCCCAAGACCCCAGGGAAGCCACTGCGCAGGGCCTGGACCCCCAGCCTCCTGCCCAGCCCCCCCAAGCCCCTCCAATCCCTGCCAAACCGTGCCCCCCACTCCCACCTGTCCAGGCCCCCCATGACCCCCCAATTGCTGCCAAACTGTGCCCCACGGCCCCGCCTGCCCTGCCCCCCCATGACCTCCCAATCGCTGCCAAACCGTGCCCCATGGCCCCGCCTGCCCTGCCCCCCCACGACGCCCCAGTCCCTGCCAAGACATGTTCTCTACCGCCGCCCCCTACCCAGCCCCCTCCCTGCCCCCCCACCCAGGATCCCCTGCCCCCGCCAAGCTCTGCCCTCCCCTCCCGCCCCCCTCTTCCCAGCCTCCCCCTCCCCCGCAGAAGGAGGGCGCCCCGGCGCGGGAGAATGGGACCCTGCCAAGGTACGGGTCGCGGGCGCCCTATGGGAAGGGGGTGGGCGTAGGATCCGGGTGGGGGGTGCCGACTGAAGGGGGGGGGGTGGGATCGGGGTTCCCCAGGCGGGGCTGGCTGGGGAGGAGGGGATCAGGGTTTCCCAGGGATGTGTGGGATGGGGGTCGGGAGGGTCGGGGGGCAGGCTGGGGGGTCGGGGTGTGTGGGATGGGAGTTGGGGGGGCAGGCTCCCCAACCCCCCGACACCACGCTCTGTATCCCCAGGAGACTCCGATGGCCACAGTCTGGAGCCAGAGCCGCTGAGGGACAGGTCAGTGTCCCCACAGCCCCCCATCTGTCCATCTGCTCTCCAGCCCCCCTGTTGGTCTGTCCCCCGAGCCTCTCCATCTGTCTGTCCCCCAGACTCCCTGTTTGTCCATCTGTCCCCCCCACAGCCCCTCTGTTTGTCCGTCTGTCCCCCCCACCGCCTCTCCATCCGTCTGCCCCCCAGTCCCCCGTTTATCTGCTCCCCTGCAGCCCCCCATCTTTCGGTGGCGTTCTGACCTTGCTCCCCCTCCCCCCACAGGTGCTGCCCGTCCCCGAAGGGCCCCGGCTGGGGGCTGCCCCTGCAGGATGGTAGGGGGGGCTGTGCCCGGGGGGGCGCTGGGGGAGGGGGGAAGGAGGGGCTGTGGGGTGGGGTGGATGGAGAGGCCCTGCAGGAGGGGACGGGATGGGACGGACACCTGGGTATGGGGGGGGATTGGGGCCCCAGGGTGGGAAGGGTGGTGTAGGAGACTGGGGGAGCGAATGGGGGGCAGCCCCCCGTCTCCCCCTGACCCCGTCTCCCCCCAGAGCCCCTGTACCAGACGTACCGCCAGGCCGTCATCCGCAAGGAGCTGCACCGCCAGACCCTGCCCCGCAGCGCCAGCCTGACCAGCTGGGACAGGGACCCGGCCCCCCCGGCCCTCCCCAGCGCCCCGGCCCTCCAAAGCACCCTCTGGCAGGACCTGCCGGCCGTGCGGGAGAGCGGCCTGCTCCGGCGCCTCAGCCCCCAGGAGTGCAAGATGCAGGAGGTGGGTTGGGCCGCCCGGTTCCTCCTGACCCTGGTTCCTCCTGCCCTCCTGATTCCCCTGTCCCCCCAGTGCCGTGTCCCCCTCTTCCTCCTGCCCCTCAGTTCCCCAGCCCCCAGGGTCCTCCTGCCCCCCCCGTGCCATGTCCCCCATTTCCTCCTGCCCCCCAATTCCCCTGCCCCCCAGTGCCATGTCCCCCACTTCCTCCTGTCCCCCAATTCCCCTGCCCCCCGATTCCCCTGTCCCCCCAGTGCCATGTCCCACACTTCCTCCTGCCCCTCAGTTCCCCAGCCCCCCAGTGCCGTGTCCCCCACTTCCTCCTGCCCCTCAGTTCCCCAGCCCCCAGGGTCCTCCTGCCCCCCCAGTGCCGTGTCCCCCACTTCCTCCTGCCCCCCAATTCCCCTGCCCCCCAGTGCCATGTCCCCCACTTCCTCCTGCCCCTCAGTTCCCCAGCCCCCAGGGTCCTCCTGCCCCCCAGTGCCATGTCTCCCATTTCCTCCTGCCCCCCCAGTGCCGTGTCCCCCGCTTCCTCCTGCCCCCCATTTCCTCCTGCCCCCCAGTGCCGTGTCCCCCACTTCCTCCTGCCCCTCGGTTCCCCATCCCCCCAGGTCCTCCAGCCCCCCCAGTGCCATGTCCCCCATTTCCTCCTGACCCCCAATTCCCCTGCCCCCCAGTGCCGTGTCCCCCACTTCCTCCTGCCCCTCGGTTATCTCTGTCCCCCAATTCCCCATCCCCCAGGTCCTCCAGCCCCCCCAGTGCCATGTCCCCCATTTCCTCCTGACCCCCAATTCCCCTGCCCCCTGGGTCCTCCTGCCCCCCCAGTGCCATGTCCCCCATTTCCTCCTGCCCCCTGATTCCCCTTCCCCCTGATTCCCCTGCCCTCCAGTGCCATATCCTGCACTTCCTCCTGCCCCCCGGTTCCTCCTGCCCCCCAGTGCCAAGTCCCCCGCTTCCCCTGCCCTCCAGTGCCATATCCCGCACTTCCTCCTGCCCCCCGATTTCTCCTGCCCCCCAGCCGAGCCCCCTACCCCCGGCTCTCCCCGCCTGGCCCCTGGGCTGTGGAGCAGTGGGGAGGTGATGGCGACGCCAGGGAGGGGCCGTGGGGCCCGGCTGACCCCCGTGTCCCGGCAGAGCCTGTTCGAGGTGCTGACGTCGGAGGCCTCGTACCAGCGCTCACTGCGCCTGCTGGCCGAGCACTTTGTGGGGTCGCGGGCGCTGGGCGAGACGCTGGTGCCCCGCGAGCGCCAGGCCCTGTTCTCCAGCATCCTGCGGATCCAGGAGATCAGCGCCAGGTCAGCACGGCCCCCGTGTGCCCCCGGTGTGTTCCTCCTGGTCCCTCTTGTCCCCCCGGCGTGACCCACGGCCTGCCGCCAGCCTGGCCTGCCCCCTATGTATCCCCGGCATGCCCCCCTTGTACCTCTGTGTGCCCATGGCATGTTCCCCCACAGCATGTCCCCTGTGTACCCCCGTGTGCCCCCAGTGTGACCCACGGCCTGCCTCCAGCCCGGCCTGCCCCCTGTGTGCCCCCATAGCCCTAGTGTGTCCCCCCGATCCCCCCATGTACCCTCGGCCTGCCTCACAGCCTGCCCCCTGTGTACCCCCTGCGTGCCCCACAGCATATACTCCCTGTACTCCTGTGTATCCCTGGCATGTCCCCCCTGGTCCCCCCCCTGTACTCCCAGCGTGCCCCGCTGTGTATCTCCAGCATGTCCTCCCGGCATGTACTCCCTCGTCCCCCCGTGTACCCCCAGCGTGCCCCATGGCATGTCCCCCCTGGGTCTCCCAGCATGTTCCCCCCAGACCCCCCCAGCATGTCTCCCCATATACCCCCAGCATGTCCCCCTTGGGCCCCCAGAAACCCCCCAGCATGTCCCCCCAAGGTCCCCCCAGCATATCCCCTTGGCCAGCATGTCCCTCTGTGTATCCCCAACATGTTTCCCCTGGACCCCCTCATATTCCATCCACGGCCCCCCCAGATCCCTCCAGCGTACCCCCGATACATCCTGGACCCCTGCTCCCAGCCTGCCCCCCGCCGAGCCCCCCGCCGCACGGTGCCCCCCTGGCCCTGACACCCCCGTTCCCGCGGCAGGTTCCTGGCGGCGCTTGAGCGGCGCGTGGCCGAGAACCTGCAGATCCAGGACGTGAGCGATGTGGTGGCCGCCCACGCCCGGCGCGACTTCTCCGCCTACATCGACTATGTCCGCAACCAGCCCTACCAGGAGAAGGAGTACAGCGCCCTCATGTGCGCCACGGGGCGGGGCTGTGGGGCTGGGGGCGGGGCTATGGACAACAGGGGGTGGGGGTGGGGCGGGGACTGGGCTATGGGACACAGAGGCGGGGCTATGGAGATGGGGCGGGGCTGGAGGGTGGGGGTGGAGCTATGTGGGGCTGGTGGCCACAGGGGGCTATGGGGGGCCATGGGGCAGGAGTATGAGGGGCACGGGTGGGGGTACAGGAGAGGGTCCGGGTGGGATATGGGGGGAGGGTGGCAGGGGGTGGGGGCAGGGTGAGGCCCACGTGCCCAGGCTGCGGTTTGGGGGGGGTAGAAGAGAGGATATCGGGGATGGGGGCAGGGGGATGGGGGTGGGGCTATGGGGGCCCATGGCAGAGGGGTATGAGGAGCACGGGGTGGGGGTACAGGAGAGGGTCCGGGCGGGATATGGGGGGAGGGGGGTAGGGTTCGGGGGGGGTACAAGAGAGGCATATGGGGGATGGGGGCAGGGCGAGGCCCAGGTGCCCCAGGTGGGATTCGGGGGGGTCAGGCCCCGTCTCACCCCCTCTCCCCTTGGCGCAGGGAGCGAAACGGGCCCTTTGCGGCGGTGCTGGGCCGGCTGCAGGCGCATCCCGTGTGCCAGCGTCTGCCCCTGCTCTCCTTCCTCCTGCTGCCCTTCCAGCGCATTACCCGTCTCAAGATGCTCCTCGAGGTAGGGACCCCGGCGTCCGGGACAGCCTCCCCCACAGCGAGAGCAAGGCTGGGGGCCAGGACGCCTGGGTTCTCCCCCCGGCTCTGGGAGGGGAGCAGGGGCTGGTGGGTTAGAGCAGGGGGGGCTGAGAGCCAGGACTCCTGGGTTCTCCCCCCGGCTCTGGGAGGGGAGCGGGGGCTAGTGGGTTAGAGCAGGGGGGCTGGGGGCCAGGACGCCTGGGTTCTCTCCCCGGCTCTGGGAGGGGAATGGGAGCTGGGGGGTTAGAGCAGGGGGGACTGGGTTCTCCCCCCGGCTCTGGGAGGGGAACGGGGGCTGGTGGGTTAGACAGGGGGACTGGGGGCCAGGACGCCTGGGTTCTCTCCCCGGCTCTGGGAGGGGAATGGGGGCTGGGGGGTTAGAGCAGGGGGGACTGGGGGCCAGGACTCCTGGGTTCTCTCCCCGGCTCTGGGAGGTGAGTGGAGGCTGGTAGGTTAGAGCCGGGGGGCTGGGAGCCAGGACTCCTGGGTTCTGCCCCCGGCTCTGGGAGGGGAGCGGGGGCTGGTGGGTTAGCGGGGGGGGGGGGGGGCTGGGGGCCAGGATGCCTGGGTTCTCTCCCCAGCTCTGGGAGGCGAATGGGGGGTTAAAGCAGGGGGGCTGGGGGCCAGGACGTCTGGGTTCTCTCCCCAGCTCTGGGAGGGGAATGGGGGCTGGGGGGTTAGAGCAGGGGGCTGGGGGCCAGGACGTCTGGGTTCTCTCCCCATCTCACCCGGGTCCCTCCCTGTGCCCCAGAACATCCTGCGCCGGGCGGAGGAGGGCTCGGAGCGGGAGAGAAATGCGTTGGATGCCTTGGCCTGCATCTCCCAGGTGAGTTGGGAGGGAGTTGCTGTGGGGGGGGGGGGGGGAGGGCCAGGCGCTGTGGGCACTGCCCCCCCTCACTCACCTGCTCTGCCCCCCAGATCATTGAGGAGTGCAACTCGGAGGTGGGGCGCATGCGGCAGACGGAGGAGCTCATTGAGATTGCTGGGCGCATCGACTTCGACCGGCTCAAGGTGCCCCCCCAGGGCCTGGCCCCCTGCTCTTGCCCCCGAAGCCCTGCTCCCCACCTGCCAGCTGGGCATGGAGTGGGTGTCTGGGGGGTCCTGCCCCCCATGGGTCTGGTGCTGGGGGTTCTGCTCCCACCCGCTGCATCTCTAACCCCCCTGGCCGTGTGCTGGGGGTCCTGCCCCTCCTCCTGTGTCTCTGACCCCCCAGACATGTGCTGGGGATCCTGCGTCCCCCCCCTGTATCTCTGACCCCCCGGCCCTGTGCTGGGGGTCCTGCCTCTCCCCTCATGTTTCTGACCCCCCCCGCCGTGTGCTGGGGGTCCTGCCCCGCGTCTCTGCCCCCCCAGGCGGTGCCCATCATCTCGCAGAGCCGGCGGCTGGAGAAGCAGGGAGCGCTGGCCGAGGTGCTGCCCCGGGGGTCCCTGTTCGGCACCAGGCCCCGGACGGTTCCCATCCACCTCTTCCTCTTCAGCGACCTGCTGCTCGTCACCCAGCGCAAGAGGTGGGGCCGGGGGGGCAGGTGTGGGGATATGTCAGGAGAGAAGAGGGCTGGGGGTGTCTGGGATGGGGGTTGGCGTGGATCTGGGACTGGGGTGGGGGGTGTCTGGGAAGGGGGGGCTAAGGAGTTCAGGGAGGGGGTGTCTGGGGCAGGTGGGTTGGGGGGTCAGGGCTGGGGGCTCCCTGGGGGTCTGGTGCGGGGAGAGGGGGCTCCGGCGGGGGCAGCTGGGCGCGGGGCCAGGGAGAAGGGGGCTGGAGGTGTCGGGGTGGGAATTGGGGTCTCGGATGCAGATTGCGGGGCTGGGGGGTATCTGGGGGGAGAGGGTCGGGACGGAGGGACTGTGGGGGTGTGTGGGGGAGGGGAGCTGGTCTGGGGAGGGGGCCGTGGGGGTCGGGTCAGAGGGGCTGTGGGGGTGTCTGGGGAGGGGCCGTGGGGGTCGGGTAGGGGCAGAAGGGCCGTGGGGGGGGGTCAGAGAGGGGGGCTGGTCTAGGGAGGGGCCGTGGGGGGGTCAGGTCAGAGGGCCTGTGGGGGAGTCTGAGGGGAGGGTCTGGGCGGAGGGACTTTGGGGGTGTGTGGGGGAGGGGGGCTGGCCTGGGGAGGGGCTGTGGGGTCGGGTAGGGGCGGAGGGGCCATGGGGGGGTCTGGGAAAGGGGGGCTGGTCTAGGGAGGGGCCATGGGGGAGGTCTGGGGGAGGGCTGCTCTGGGGAGGGCCAGTGAGGGTCCCAGCCGCACCCTGACCCCCGTGTTCCCCCCCCAGCGCGGGGCGCTTCGTGGTGCTGGACTACGGGCACCGGTCGCTGGTGTCGGTGCAGGGGGTGGGGCAGCCCCCCCCGGCGCCCGGCCTGGCCCAGGCCTTTTACCTCACGCTACTGGAGAACCACTGCGGCCAGGCCTGCGAGCGCCTCTGCCGGGCCCCCAGCCAGTGAGTGGGGGGGCTGTGGGGATCCCAGGGAGCCATGGGGGGGCCACAGGAGGGTCTGGGGAGGCTTCGGGGATCCTGGGGGGGCTGCGGGGAGAGGGACCCAGGAGAGGCGGAGGGGCCCCGGGGAACAGGGATCAGGGGAGGAGGCCAAGGGAGGGCCTGGGGAGGGGTTCCTGGGGGGAGCAAGACAGGCGGTGAGGGGAGAAAACGGGGGGCCCCCAAGGGCAGGCCAGAGGGACACTCCTGGGTGGGGCAGGGGTCCCCCCTCTCTGTCCCTGAGGGCCCTGTAGCTGTCTGGGGGAGGGGACGTGGGTGTGAGGACAGGACCCCCCCACACACCGAGGATGGGGGAGGGGCAATGGAGCTCCCCCTTTTTACAACCCCTCCCGCACCCCCCAGGTCGGACATGCACCGATGGATGGAGGCCTTCCCCCAGCACGGCGCCCCCCCCAGCCAGCCCCAGGAGACCATCTACGAGGACTGGGGTGGGTACACTCCGCTCGGACGCCTAGGTCCTACCTGGCTCGTGGTTAGAGCAGGGGGGCTGGGAGCCAGGACTCCTGGGTTCTCTCCCCAGCTCTGGGAGGGGCGTGGGGGCTGGTGGGTTGGAGCAGGGGGCGGGGGGGGCTGGGAGCTAGGACTCCTGGCTTCTCTCCCCAGGTCTGGGAAGGGAGTGGGGGCTGGTGGGTTAGAGCGGGGGAGCTGGGAGCCAGGATGCCTGGGTTCTCTCCCCAGCTCTGGGAGAGGAGTGGAGGCTGGTGGGTTGGAGCAGGGGGCGGGGGGGCTGGGAGCTAGGACTCCTGGCTTCTCTCCCCAGCTCTGGGAAGGGAGTGGGGGCTGGTGGGTTAGAGTGGGGGAGCTGGGAGCCAGGATGCCTGGGTTCTCTCCCCAGCTCTGGGAGGGGAGTGGGGGCTGGTGGGTTGGAGCAGGGGGCGGGGGGGCTGGGAGCTAGGACTCCTGGGTTCTCTCCTGGCTGGGGAGGGCAGGGGTCTCACCTGCCCCCCTCCCCCCAGACTGCCCCCAGGTGCAGTGCGTGGAGCCCTACCTGGCCAGGCAGGCTGATGAGCTGAGCCTGGAGCCGGCCGACGTTGTCAACGTGCTGCGCAAAACGAGCGAGGGTGAGTGTCGGGGGGGCGGAGGGGAGGGCTGGGCGGTGCAGCCCGCCCAGTGCCCGGGCGGGGAGCCCCAGTGCTGCCCCCTGGTGGATGGAGCTGGATCAGACCCATGCACCTGCTGGCTCCCCCTGTTCCATGCTTTGCCCCCCTGAACCTCCCATTGGGGTCCCCCTGGTCTCCCTGTCCTCGGGCCCCACATCCCTGGGGCCTCTTGCCCCACTGCTGTCCCCCCAACCCCGTGCAGCCACGGCCCCTCCCCCGGGCGCTGGCTGGGTCTTTCCCCCCGTGGCTGGAGGGTGCGGAGAGCAAGTCGTTGGCGCTGCCCCGTGCTGGCTGCGCTCACCCTCCGCTCCCACCCGGCAGGCTGGTGCCAGGGCCTGCGACTGGGCGACGGTCACAAGGGCTGGTTCCCGGCCAGCCATGTGCAGGAGATCACCAGTGAGCACGTCCGCCGGCGCAACCTGCGTGAGAGACACCGGCTCCTCCAGGCCGCCCGGCAGCTGCAGCTCAGCCGCCTCACCACCGGCAAGGCAGACTCTGCCTGAGCCGGGCACGGGACCCGCCTGATCCGCCTGATCCGGGCACGGGATCTGCCAGGCACGAGACACGCCTGATCCGCCTGATCCGGGCACGGGATCTGCCAGGCACGAGACACGCCTGATCCGCCTGAGCCGGGCACGGGATCTGCCAGGCACGAGACACGCCTGATCCGCCTGAGCTGGGCACGGGACATGCCTGATCTGCCTGAGCCAGGCACAGAACACGCCTGATCCGCCTGAGCCGGGCCTGGGATATTGCGACGGGCACCAGGCCGGGTGTGGCCAAGCCCCAGCCGAACTCAGCCTGAGCCAGTGTGTGGGGGGTGCAGGCCTGGCCCCCTCCCCACCCGCAGCCAGCTGCCCCCTGGCACCGCGGGCACTGCCGAGGGTGGGACAGCTCCGGTGTTGGACGGGGGCTGCTCCGGGACAAGCTACCTCAGTTGGGCCACCCCCCCCTTGGGGCCAGGTGGACACACTGCCACTCCCCCCCCCCCCCCCGGACGCACGTCCCTGGAGCTGTGACCCCCTCCCTGTCCGTCTCCTGGCCCCCCAGCTTCTGCCTGGCAGCTCCCAGCAGGGATTGGTGTGGGGGGAGAGGGGGTGGGGCTGGCGGGTTCAGCTGCTGTTTCTTGGCCTGGCTGGTGCCCCCCCCGTATTAATTTATTAGGGCTGGAGGTGGGGGGAGGTCGTGCCATGGCTGGTTTTATAAAGAGAAGGAAAAAGGAATGCCTGGCCCTGTGACTGACATGGGGGGGCCCCGAAGTGTCGGGGGAGGGGGGGGAGTCTGGGTGGAGACATGTTGGGGGGAGGGGGCATATGCTTTCTCCTGGGGAAGCTGCGTCACAGACACCCCCCCAGATGCTGTGCAGGGACTTACGCTCTGGCTGTCACTTGCCCCCCACGGCTTCCGGCCTGGGGGGGGGCCCTGGTCAGCCCTGGCACCCCGAGCGCCTCTCCCCCCCCAAGCACTTTCCACAGCTGGCTGCACAGGCTGAGAGCTGGGGTATTTGCCCCCGGGGGTGCAGCCCCCCGCCAACCCACCCAGAGCTGGGGAGAGAACTGAGGAGTCCTGGCTCCCAGCCCCCGATGCTGTAACCCACCAGCCCCCACTCCCCTCCCAGAGCAGGGGAGAGAACCCAGGAGTCCTGGCTCCCAGCTCCACCCCCTACCCCACTCCCTGCCCCACAGACCCCCCCCCACGACGGAAAGACACCTCCGAGGCCCTGGTTAAAAATACACATTTATGGGGGGAGGAACCCCAATAATTTAACACGTTTTATACACAGCAGCCACGTCCCCCCCCAGCACCACGGCGCAGCCCCTGCCCCATGCGGGGGCTGTCCCCCCCGTTGCCCACTGGCCCGAGGGGTGGGGAAGCTCGAGGGCCGAGGCTGGGACCCCGGGGGGGGGGGGGGGGGGCACAGCCGGGGCTAGGGGTCGACGAAGGAGACCATGATGTAGCGGGTCCCACGGGTGGTGGGCAGCCCCTCGTGGAAGTGGGTCAGGCGCCCCGGGTGCATCAGGCTCCAGCCCTTCCGCGGGGCAGTCACGGAGCAGGAGTAGCGCAGGAACCGGCAGCCACCGCCCTGGGGGAGACGGGTGTGAGTGGGGGCCCCTGGTCCTGACCCATGGCCCCCCCGGTGCCCCTCACTCCCGACCCGCAGCCCCCCATTACCCAGCCCCCCTGTGCCCCTCGGTCCTGACCCACAGCCCCCCCGGTCCTCACGTGCAGCCCCCTGTTACCCGACCCCCTCAGTCCCAACCCGCGGCCCCCTATTAATCAGCCCCCCGGTGCCCCTCACTCCCGACGTGCAGCCCCTGCTCTCCCCGGGGGGTGGGGGGGTCTCACCTCGTAGTCGCTGCCCTTGCTGTTGAGCGCGATGTTGATGGTGAAGGTGGACGAGTCGTGGTGGGGTCTCAGCGCCGGCTGCTGTTCCGGCCGATACCGAACCACGAAATTCAGCAGGGCCCGGGCCTGGGGGGAAGGGGCAGTCAGAGTGGACGGGGCCAGAGGGAGGGCGTGACCCATGCTGGGTAATGGCCCTGCAGCCGCTGCTGGTGCCGGCTGGAGGAGCGCTCCCCTCCGGGCTCCGTGCTGCCGGGAGGGCCGTGCTAAAGGGGAGGGGGTCCGGGCCCCCCAGGCCCGCCCGGCCGGTACCTTGGTGTAGTAGCCGGGGTAGAGCATCTCGGGAGGGGGGTACGAGCCCCCTAGCGAGCCCGGACACCCCCCCCCCCCCCAGGCCGGTACCTTGGTGTAGTAGCCGGGGTAGAGCGTCTCGGTGACGGGCGCGATGAATTCCCGCAGGAACCGCAGCCACTCGCTCTCCAGCCCGATCTGCCGCATGTGGATGTCGTCCGTTGGCACGTTCTCGTAGCCCCCGGCCAGGCGGGCGTCCTGGGGACGACCGGACCCTTCAGCGGGGGGCTGCAGGGGGCGCTGGGTGCAGGGATTCAGGGGGCTGCAGGGTGTTGGGGGCAGCGGGGGGCGCTGGGTGCAGGGATTTGGGGGGCTGCAGAGTGTTGGGGAGTGGGGGAGCAGCAGGGGGCTGTGGGGAGTTGGGGGGTAGCGGGGGGCGCTGGGCTGTGGGGAATTGGGGGGCAGCAGGGGGCTCCGGGGAGTTTGGGGCAGCAGGGGGGAGCTGGGGGGCAGCAGGGGGCTGTGGGGTTCAGGATGGGGGGACTGCACCCCACTCACCTTGTGCTGCCCGCCGGACCATATCCCATAATGCTCCACTTCCTCCACCAGCTCGTCGCAGGCCACCTCCGACAGGATGGGGAACCAGTAGACGTCAGGGCAGGGCTGGGGGGCAGGAGACAGTCAGGGCTGCCCTGGGGAGCTGGGGGGGTATTGGGGGGCACCATGGGGCAGGACTGGGGGGCAGGGGACCATCAGGGCTGCCCTGGGGGGTTACTGGGTGGGGCGCCGTGGGGCAGGACTGGGGGGCAGGGGACAGTCAGGGCTGCCCCGGGGGGGTTACTGGGGGGAGATGCCTGGCAGGTGCAGGAAGTTGGGGGGGGGCAGGGGCAGCATTCTTGGGGGGATCGTGATGGGAGAGGTGGGGGGAGGACGCCCAAAGGGGGGGTAGCTGGGGGGGATTCCCAGGGGGATTTGGTGGGTGTTTTGGGGACAGTGTGGGGGGCTGGCCCGGCTCTCGGCCCAGCCCCCCATGTTCCCAGCAGTTCTGGTGGGGGAGTGGGGGAGTGATGGGAGTCTGGGGGACGTTGGGGGTGATGGGGAGCTGGGAAGGGATCTTGGGGGGGGGGGGGGGTTACCTGCTCCACCAGCTCCCCGTCCAGCACCCGGGAGTAGTTCTTGTGGATGTATTTCTCCTGCCAGTCCTGGGGGGCCCAAAGACTGCATGAGAGACACCCCCTGCCCCCCATCTCCCCTCCCGTAGCCAGCCCCCTGCCCCCGTCTCCCCTCCCCCAGCCTGAGGGATGAGTTTGCCCCTCATACCTGGACCCCAGGGCCCCCTGCCCCATCAGCCCTCTGAGCTGGCGCTGGGGACGACCCCCAAGCCCCTGGACCCCCTGGGCCAGCCCAGCCCCCGCAGCAGTGTAGGGGCCAGGACACACAGCAGGGGGGCGTGGCCTGGGATGGGACATGCTGTGGGAGGGGAAGGGGGTGGGGCCAGGGTGTCACTCACCGGGAGGTTCTCCGCGATCTGCCAGAGGTCAGGGTGCAGGCAGGGGGCGGGGCAGGGGGCGGAGTCACTCACCAGGGGGTTCTCCATGATCTGCCAGAGGTCGGGGTGCAGGCAGGGGGCGGAGTCACTCACCAGCGGGTTCTCCGTGATCTGCCAGAGGTCGGGGTGCAGGCAGGGGGCGGAGTCACTCACCAGCGGGTTCTCCGTGATCTGCCAGAGGTCAGGGTGCAGGTGGGACGTGTTGTAATTGGCCGTGGAGAGCAGGTGCCCGAACTCCTCCAGGTTCGTGATGTGCAGAAAAATCCCCTGCAGGAGATAGGGCCGTCAGGGACCCCCGGGGAAATCCGCCTCCCTGCTGGGGAGAGAGGGCTCGAGCGAGGGGTTTGGGGGGGCTGTTGGGGACAGGGTGGATCTCTTCAGCCTCTGGCAGACGCTGCTGCAGAAGGCCGTGTCGGGGCGGGTGGGGAATTTTGGGGGGCTTTGGGGGGCTGTGGGAGGTTAAGGGGGGCCCATACCCTCTCCCGGACATTCTTGCAGAAGGCTGTGTTGGGGTGGAAGGGGGATTTCGGAGAGCTGGGGAGTTCAGGGGGACTGTGGGGGGTTTTGGGGGGCTGTGGGGGTTCAGAGGGACTATGGGAGTTTTTGGGGGGTTAAGGGGGCTCCGTACCCTCTCGCGGACGTTCTTGCAGAAGGCCATGTCGGGGTCGGTCTCCTCCAGGGTGAAGACGCTCCGGTCGTGCAGCTCCGAGCGCAGCGTCTCCCCGCGCACCAGGTAGGCCTGGCTGATGTAAGGCACGTTCCACACTCCGCTGCGGGACGGAAACGGGGTCAGCGGGAGAGGGTGCAGGCCCCACCCCTGGGAAGGGGGCGGAGCTCTGGTGAGGGGTGGGTCTAGGCCCTTCCCCCAGGAAGGGCGCAGAGCTCTGGTTGGGGGGGGTCTAGGCCCCTCCCCTGGGAAGTGGGTGGAGCTCCGGTTGAAGGTGGTCTCGCCCCCCCCCCCGGGAAGGGGGCGGAGCTCCAGTGGGGGGCGGGTCCCTCTGGGGGATGACTCACGTGCGCTTGCCCTGCACCAGCTCGACGTAGTCCTCAGCGCGGGCGTAGTAGCCCTCAGGGCTCAGCGCCCCCCAGAAATTCGACCAGAGCTTGCCCGGGCGTGACACCATGGGTGCTATGACCTTCCTGCAAGGGGGCAGAGACAAAAGGGGTGGAGCTAAGCAGGGGGGTGGAGAAACAAGAGGCAGAACTAAGCAAGAGGGCGGAGACACAAGGGGAGGAGCTAAGCAAGGGGGCGGAGACACGATGAAATGTGCTCCGTGCAGGGGCAGGGCAGGTTTCGGGGTCTCACAGGTGCTGGTGGATCAGGGCGCTCAGGGTCCCCGGGCTGGGGAGCAATGGGGACCAGTGGGGGGTAGTGGGGGGGCAGGGCAGGTTTTGCAGGGCTGTACTGGTTCTGCCAGATCAGGGCATGCAGGGTCCCCAGGCTGGGAGATGGGGGGAGCAGTGGGGGGGCAGGGCGAGTTTTGGGGGGCTGTACCAGTTCTGGTGGATCAGGGCACACAGGGTCCCCGGGCTGGGGGGGCAGGGGTTGCAGTGGGGAGGTAGTGGGGGGACAGGGAAGGTTTTGAGGGGCTGTACTGGTTCTGGTGGATCAGGGTGCGCAGGGTCCCCGGGCTGGGGGGAAGTGGGGGGGACAGTGGGGGGCAGGGCAGGGTTTTGGGGGGCTGTACAGATTCTGGCGGATCAGGGCGCGCAGGGTCCCCGGGTTGGGGGGCTGTGGGGAGCAGAGGGAAGCAGAGGGGGCAGGGCAGGGTTTGGGGAGCTGTACTGGTTCTGGCGGATCAGGGCGCGCAGGGTCCCCGGGTTGGGGGGCTGTGGGGAGCAGGGGGAAGCAGGGGGGGCAGGGCAGGGTTTGGGGAGCTGTACTGGTTCTGGCGGATCAGGGCGCGCAGGGTCCCCGGGTTGGGGAGCAGGGGGAAGCAGGGGGGGCAGGGCAGGGTTTGGGGAGCTGTACTGGTTCTGGCGGATCAGGGCGGGCAGGGTCCCCGGGTTGGGGAGCAGGGGGAAGCAGGGGGGGCAGGGCAGGGTTTGGGGAGCTGTACTGGTTCTGGCGGATCAGGGCGCGCAGGGTCCCTGGGTTGGTCAGGGCGACGTCGGCGTCCAGGCTGAAGTAATAGTCGCAGTCGGGGTCCTGCCGGCAGATGTCCCTGGGGGGCACGCAGCGGGGGGGTGGGGGCATCAGACAAGCACCATGAACCCGGTTCCTTCCCCCCCCACCCCCACATGCTGACCCCACGGCCCCCCCACCCCTCGTCCGTGCCCATCTCCAACCCCCCACTTATCCATGCCCCCTGCTTCGTGACCCTAACATGCCCCCTACGCTCCTCGGTCCTGCCCCCCATTGCTCAGCCCCGCTCCCATCCCCACCCATCCTAATCCCTCTCCTGTAGCCCCCATCCCATTTCCAGGGCCCCACCCCCATTCCCATGGGCCCGCCAACAGTCCCATTGCCCCCACCCACTTCCTCTGACATGGCCCCGCCTCCATTCCCCAAGCCCCGCCCACTCACATGGCCATGTCCCGGGCCTCGCCCTGGCTCAGCTCTTCCTCCGGCCCCACCAGTCTGACGCTGGCAAAGGCCCCGCGCAGCCGCTCCCAGGCCCCCTGCACGTGGGGCTCGTGAAACACCTCCTGGGGGGGAGGGGCAGGGGTCAGCCGGGGGGTGCCAGGGACCCCCCCCGCGTGGGACGGGCGGTCCCTGTGGGGGAGACTCTAGGGATCCCTGAGAGGTCAGTGCTGGGGGATGGGGGAGTCTCCAGGGGGTTGCTGCTGTGGGGTTGAGAGAGGATCTAGGGGTTGCCGGGGGGCAGTGTTGGGGTGGGAGGGTCTCTGAGTAGATCTGGGGTCAGTGCTGGGGATGGGGGGGGCAAGTGCTGGGGATGGGGGGGGATCTGGGAGGGCCTGGGGGCCATTGGGGGTCATGGGAGGATCTTGGGGTCCCTGGGGGGATCTGGGGGTTCCTGAGAGTGAATGCGGGTGATGGGAGGTGTCCAGGGAATGGGGGTCGTGGGCAGGAGCCAGCAGTTGCGGGGGCAGCCAGGGGTCATGGGGCAGCTGGGGGTTGTGGAGGGTTGTGGGGGCAGCTGGGGGTCACGGGGCAGCTGGGGGTCGTGGGGTCACTGAGGTTGGTAGGAGGTCACATGGGCAGACGGGGGCCACAGGGGGTGGCGGGGTCACTGTGGGTCGCAGGGGGAGGCGGGGTCACTGTGGGTCGCAGGGGGAGGCGGGGTCACCATGGGTCACAGGGGGAGGCGGGGACAGACGGGGGCCGCGGGGTCACTCACGCGGTTGTGCAGGAAGAGGCTGAGGCGGGCGTAGGGATAGGCCCAGCCCAGCAGGCGTTGCAGGAACTGGGGCAGGAAGGGGGTCGGCTGCTCCACGAACACCCCCACCAGCACCCGGGGCAGCGCCTCCTCCTGGGGAGAGACGGGGGTCAGGCACCCCCATAACCAGCCACTGCCTACCCCCCAACCCAGCCACACCCAGCCCCCCAAGCCCAGCCACTCCCTGTACCCCCAAACCCAGCCACTGCCAGCCCCCCAAGCCCAGCCACTCCCTGTACCCCCAAACCCAGCCACACCCTGCACCCTCAAACCCAGCCCCCAAACCCAGCCACTC